>NW_025999927.1:2811451-2925123 GCF_001458135.2 Marmota marmota marmota
GTTGCCCCGCGGGGGCAGGCGGTGCGGGCGGTGCAGGCGGGGATGCCTGCGGCTTTGCAGCCAAGGGACTTGATGGGGATGGGCGGGGCCGGCAGGTGCGGGGGAAGCCGGTTGCAGCCCCTGGATGTGTTCCCTGTGGCTCCAGAATGTGTCCCACCCTACATGTATCCCCTTGAGTATGGATACGCCCCCACAAGGGGTATCTGCGGGAGAGTATCGGCCACGCTGTCATTCCTCTGGCGAGAGAGGGGACCCTGCTTTCCCACAGGGAGACCATCTCAGTCCTGCACTTCCCCAGAGCTGGCCCAGCTGGCTGAATGGAGCGTGGGAGGGGCAGGCAGAAGGAGGAGGGCAGCCCCTTTGTGCCCTGAGCTGCCAAGTCCTGCAGGGAACAGCCATTGGCACTCCCGTGAGAGGTGACCACTGAAGTTAGGGCCTGTGGGTGCAAGGACCCTGCACCCGACTTGTGAGTTCTTGCTTATTGCAATGAAGCTGAGAACCAGTGAGGGCGAGTCACAGCCAAGCAGTTGCGGGGTGCTGCCAGCCTGAACATCCACCAAGGCCGGTGGGTAGCTATCTGGTACCTGCAGATAAGGACTCTGGGGCCCAGAAAGGTGGAGAGACTGTCCCCAGACCTACAGCTGGAGCTGTGAAGAGCATGAAGGGATCCTAAGCCCATGCAAACCCTTGGTTTGCCCTGAGCTGCAGGTACCTCTTTCTGGTTATGGTCTGCCTTGGGAGGTTGGGTTTTCTCCAGTGGCTGTCTCCTCCTCTACCCTCTCTGGAAAGACCTGGTGGGAGTGGCCCACCCCAGAAATTCAAGTGGCCTTGCTGGGAAGGGGGGCGGGGTTCCAGGCTCCTCCCAGGGCCCCAGGTGCCTGAGTGGGAGGAAGCTTGATGTTTACCTCTCTTGGCAAAGAGGAGACCCTAGTGGGATGCACAGGAAGTCACCCACCTCCACCTGCTCCTGGGCAGGTAGGCTCTGATGGCCAGCAACCAGCGAACCCTGGTTGGGTAGGACAGGCCTGAGCTCACTGGGAGATATGCTACATGGTGGGGAGGCCACGTGAGCAGGGTGCTGTGGCCCCAGAGGTGCTGCAGGGACAGCAAGTGACAGCAGCAGGCACAGGTGTCCTCTGGCTTCCTGGAGGTTGCCTTCAGGGAATGAAAGTGAGGAGTCTCCCCTCTGCCTTAGGGCTGCTGCCAACTGAGCTGGGTCCCTTTCACGCTGACGGCCTCTGCCTTACTCTGGGTTGGTTTATTTAGCCAGCACTCACACATACATCTGTGGGGAATGGAGAGTGTGTTGTACCAGGAATGGGGTAGAGTGAGCATGGAGATGGAGCTCTGCCCCTTATACAGTGTGACCTGTGTAAATCTGACGCTGAGCCTCAGTTGCCTTGAATGTGAAGAAGTACCAGCCCACCTAGGCACACTATTGAGGAAGGAAGGAGATAGAGGTGAGTGACAGTGTCTAGCACGTGTCTGGCACACAGTAGGTGCTCAGTAAATATCTGGCCCATCCTGCAGCCACAGCTGGACCCCTTTGGCACACCTTGCTGCTCCCAAGGAGCGTGGTGTGGGACAGTGTCTTGAAATACCTGCAGGGCTGCAGGGATTCCCTCGCTGTGTGGGCTGCCCACGCAGGCATCAGTCAGAGTCTGCCGGTCAGGACCTCCTAACGCCTGTCCTGGCTGCACCTGGGCTCACGCAGGGCTTTCTCTCTGCCTGGCTTTTTCTCTTGGTGTTCAGTTTGCTTGGGGGTCTGTTTTTCTAAAACCATTGCATCTTGCATGCTTGTTTTGGAAGTATTGAATCCTTCTGTTTTCCTTGGGTGCACAGGGCAAGGTGGTCCCCTGCCATGCTGGATGTGAAGAGCAGACAGGCTGCAGGGGCAGAGTGCAGCCAGCCAGGAAGGTTTATTAGCTTGTGGAGTGTGTCATCTAAGGGAGGCAAGAAGCCACCAGCCTGTGGTGCTTATAAAACCAAAATAGAAAATGCAGCGCTTGGGTGAAGGCAGACACAGGAGGATGGACAAGATGACTTCACTTAAGCAATAAAGAATTCAACTGCCCTGCTCTGTCCTGTGACCATTTAACAAGGCCCTGAAATGCAAAGATGAGCAATGCTAGCTGCATTCTCTTAAGGAAATTTCATTCCAGTGGGAAAGAGACATTGCAGATAAATTGTCAAATAAAAGGTAGAAAGTTCTGGTTCAACTCGGAGAACAAAGTGTCACCGGGAAACTGAAAATTGAGCAATCTGAGGAGGAAGCCTTTCAGAGGAGGACTTTTTAAAGGAGAAGCTTCCTGTGGAGGAGGCCTGTGTGAGAGGAGGCCTTCCTGAGAAGTCCCTTCTGAGGAGCAGGCCCTATTGAGGAGAAGACCTCTGGGGAGGAGGAGGTCTCTGGGGAGGAGGAGGTCTCTGGGGACCAGGGCTTTGGGGAGGAGGCTCTTCTGAGGAAAAGACCTCTGGAGAGGAGGAGATCTCTGAGGAGCGGCCTTCTGAGGAGGAGAACTCTCGGGAGGAGGTCTCTGAAGACCAGGGCTCTGGGGAGGAGGCCCTTCTGAGGAGCAGGCCTTCCTGAAGGGAGGCCTTCTGAGGAGGAGGTATCACCACTGAGGCTCAGGGGGTGTGAGAAAGCGTGTCAGCCATGGAGGAGAGGAGAGGCTATTTCAGGCAGAGGCTTGGCCAGGATGCCTGAGGAGAGCGGGGCTGGGCCTGGGCAGGGGCTGAGGCTCCCTGAGCGGCTCTGGCCAGGTGGGGGCTCTGTCACAGCTGCGTGGGTCTTGCTCCCCTGCCCTCTCCCTGGCTTTCCCATCAGAAGTGGACACTGTTGGTCAGGAGCATGTCTCCAGTACAGGAGCATTCANACAGGGTGGGTAAGAAGCTGGCCTTCCTGGCAGAGGGAACCTCAGGCAAAGGTGCAGAGCCAGGAATGGTGTCACTCAGCGGACTCGGCCAGTGGCTGCTGGGGCTGAGCTCAGGGTAACTGGAGGTGTAGGCGTGGGGGAGCTTGAAGCCGAGGCAAGCAGGCTGGGACCTCCTGAATGCAGGGCAGCAGTGGAGGGTCATGGAGACAGGTAGGAAGGGCGCCAGGGGAGGAAGGGGTCACCGCAGGTCCAAGCAGACAAGACGGTCATGCTCAGCAGTGCCATTTACACCAGATCCTGAAACCTGATTCTTCAGCCACAGAATTTCTTAATAAAGTATTTAAGATAGGATAAAACCAAAGTCTGTCACATGTGATGAGAAGCAGAGTTGATCCAAGGCCCTTTTGTTTTAGGGAATGTGCGTGTTACACCCAACTGTTCACACAAGTGTGTATTCCCTGTGCGTGTTACACCCAACTGTTCACACAAGTGTGAATTCCCTGTGCGTGTTACACCCAACTGTTCACACAAGTGTATATTGTGTTGGGGTCACGGAGGTGGAAAGGTTGGCGCCCCTGCTGGAAAGGGTCCAGTGGAGGAGGGACATGCTGGGAGTCACGGCAGAGTCCAGGCCAGGCTGGTGGTCTGTCGGTAGGGGTGACATGGGCTGCTTGTCGTGAGCCCCTGCCCTGGGGTGCTTCACTGAGTGCTGTGGCACCCCACACAGCGGGTCCTGGCATAGATCCTGCTGTGCAGGTGAGGACGTGGAATACGGGGTTAGGCAGCCCTCGCATTGAGACCACTGCATCCAAGTTCACCTGTATCCTGTGCCCACCCCATCACCACTCAGAGGCTGGGTCAACAGGCCGTGGTGACAACATAGAAGAGCAGGCCAGGACACAGCAGTGGAGATGGAGCCTGAGCACCGCAGGCCAGGAAGAGGAAGGGAGACAGCAAGCCTGAGAGGCAAATGGGGACCTGGAGTGACCAGGCTGGCAGAGGAGCTGACCACACATGTTTAGGATCTAAGGGAAGCAAGGCAGTCTGAACGGCTGGGACCCACAAGTATGGAGCCATGGAAACGAGGGGAGGAGGCAGATGCAGCCAGGAGGGCGAGTTTGCAGAAGCCATTCTAAGTGGGTGCTGCTCTGGGAGCCAGATTGCAGGAGGTGAGCCGTCTAGGGAGGGAAGGGACCCTCTGCAGGAGACTGAGCGTGGGACCAGGGAAAGGCACACCAGGGAGGCTGATCCCAGAACAGGTCTGAGGTTGCCCCCGGAGACGGCTGATGTAGCCTGGCCTGGAGGAGGAAGAGGTGGGGAAGGAGGCACAGGCTGAGAGGAAGGAGCTATGAAGGTGAGGCAAAGACAGGATCGTGGAGATGCAGAGGAGGGAAGCCCAGGGACCTGTGCTGGAGCCTTTGATCTCTCCTACGTAGGAAGGAGAAGCTTCTGCTGAACAAGAGTGATGGGGATTGTAGGCTTGAAGAGGTGGAAAGTTTCCCAGTGGCTCTGTGGGACGAGCCAAGACAAGATTTAATTCCTAAAAGCCTTTTTGGCGAGTGATCCAATTCCACTAGTTAAGACTTCTTACAGCTTGGGGGAGGGTCTAGAGGGAAGAAGGCTGGGTGGGGTTTCAGGAGGCTGGGCTGCTCTTCCTGGTCCCCACTTGCTAATGAATAAGTCAGATGAGTCTCCCGCCTCCTGAAGCCTGGTCTTCTCTTTCTACTATGGAAGATTAGATCTTGGGCTGGCTCTTTTTGCAGGAAGTTCTGAGTCTCTTAAGTGACTTATTCATTATCAGAGATTGGTTTATCTGATTAAAGCCCTTCCCTAGCAATAGACAGCAGCACCCGGGAGGACAGAGACCTGGGACAATAGGAGATCTCCATCTGCGAGTGTGTGCATGTGTACATGCAGATTCGGGCACTGTCAGGGGTGGTTTGGATAATTGAGCAGAGAGTGGAAGGACCAGCTGCATGAGTACAACTTGTTCCATGAATCTTCAGCAGCAGGAAGCCACCTCAGATGATGAGTTGGCATGAAAAGTACAAAAGACCTCAAAGAGAAGCTGGGCAACATCCCAGCTTTGCCCAGGGGCCTCAGGTGCTTTTGGGTTAAACCTCAGCATGCACTCATGAGCTCAGCCGCGTCACCCTCCATGGCGGATTAAGCCTGGGAGGTCAAGTTCAGCACTGTAAGACCAGCCCCACTTTGGCCCTTGACTGGGCAAGTTCAGTCCTGCCTTCAGAATACAGGAGGACTCTGCTGAGTACTTGCCATCTACTTGACAAAGCAGCATTTCTTTCTTCAAGAAAAATTGGAACTATCCCCTGCCATTGGCCTTGACTTTCTGTTTTCCCTTCTTGTTTCCATCTGATGTTCCACCAACCAAAACCAGGAGACAAGCGTTGTCCCCACCTTCCTAAAGGGCCTGCAGATACAGGGGGCAGCCTTTCCCTCGGGGGCTGCCCTGCACTTGCTCTGCCCTCTGTAAATCCCTGGTGGCCCGTGAGTCACAGCAGCCTGCACCCCAGTCCACATGGGAGTCAGAGGATGCAGAGCTGCTGCCTGGAAAGGACAAGCATTGGAGAACCGTGTGTTTGGGTGTGTGTGGGTCTCTATCAGCACCCAGATGTCACCTGGTCTGCACCTGGTGAGCACCTACTGTATGCTCAGACCGCCATGCACCCTGGACATGAACACAGTGGAGTTCCAGGAGGTGCACAGGCCAGGACTAGCAGGGCACAAGGATGACAGCTGAGCCTGAGAGCTCACGTGTTTTCAGGGCAAGCACTGAAACTCACTGCCCTGCTCCCTCCTGAGAGCAGACACCGACACCGGCACTTCCCCAGGTGCTGATGGCCTCACCCAAAGCTTCTCGTGACCCATAGTTCACCTGAGTTGTGTAATTCCAGGATTGTTTTGAGCCCACAGCATGAGGACATCTGGAGCCATTTGGAGACCTCTGTGGAAGCCAGGGCGAGGGACATGCCAACACAGAGCCTGCTCCCAGAATGGAGGCAACAGCAGGCAGGTGGGCTGGAGAAGGCCGCCTTATCCCAGCTCTCAGGCTGCTTCAGGTGGAACTCCCAGGGGATCCTCACTCTTCCCCCCAAAAGCAGTCTTCTACCTCCCAACTTTCTGTCCTCACCAGGGAAATGTTTCCCATGAAAAATGCTAATTTCATTTTTAAAAATGGCTTCCCAGTGGCAGTTTCCTTCTGTCTCCACACACCATCTCCAGGATCCTCTGGAGGCAGCAGTTAGGAGATAGCATCTAACCTTCCTGATCCGGTCCATGTTTCTTCTAATGGGTCATCAAAATGAATTCTCTGCCTCCTGGGTCTTGTCATCACATCCTGACAGGGACAGCTCTCTGTCTGTGCCTTGCACCTGTCTACCTGACCTACTTGTGCTGGTCAGCTCGGGCATGCCCCAGGATGGATAGCTTCAAGAAAATTGTTTTCTGACAGTTCTGGAGGCTGGAAGTCCAAGATGGAGGCGCGGGCAAGGGTTGGCGTCCAATGAGGGCTCTCTCCTGGCTTGCTCACCTTCTCCTATGTCCTCCCTGGCCTCTGTTTTGTTAGTGTGCAGATAGAGAGCGATTGGGTTCTCCAGTTCCTCTGCTCCTAAGGCCCCCACCTATCAGGTTAGAGCCCCATCCTTTGACGTCTCTTAACCTTGATTACTTCTGCACAGGCTCTACCTCCCCATTCAGCCACCCCAGGCATCAGGACCTCAACCTGTGAATTTGGAGCGGACAGTCACTCAGCCCATGACACCCTCATTACAGGACAGCAATCCCAGCCCCAAAGCCCACATGTACTCCAGCTGTTCCAGTTGAAAAATGAAGTCTGACCTCTGCAGACCTGATGTCCCTATTTAGCACTGCCCAGTTCAGACTGAGCTGCTCTGCACTACTACCCTGATGAGCTCTGAAAGGGAGGAGGAGGAAGCTCTCCATTCTTGCTCATGTTTTGGGGTGGGCCAGACCTGGGTGGAACTGCTTCTCAGCTGCTCACCAACCTGTGACCTTAGAGATAGTAACTCTGAGAGCCTCCGCTGTCCAATCTGCAAGATCTGCAAATGATCATCCTGACTGCCGCCATCGTGGTGGGGGGTGTGACGTAGGACCTCTCCCAGAAAGTGGTGCACATGCTGTGTGCCTAACCAGCTCCTGTCCCTGTTTCCCCCTCTACTCCATCTGCTCTGCTCGGGGTCAGCATCCAGCTTCAGTTGTCCATAGACCCCTTTATTTCCCTGGGACCAGTGCTAGGCAGGAGTAGAGATGAGGCCTCAGCCATGTATGAAGAGTAGCAGTGTTTTCTGAACCAAGGTCCAGGAATCCACACAGACAGTCCAGCAAGGGTGGGTGGACGTAACAGGTAGGGAGATGAGACATGAGGATTGCCTTTGGATATGAGGGAACGAGGTGGCCCAGGACTTGTGATGATGCCTTCTGCCAACCTTCCCTTTCCTCCACACCACTGATTAAGAAAAGAGGGTCACACATAAACTCACTGAACAAGTATTTAATGAGTAGATGAGAAAAACAAAACCCAAAATGCATTTTGGGAAAATAAATTATATTTGCAAAAAATCATAAGCAAAAGCTTTCTTCCAAAAACTCCTCATCTTGAAAAAGCTATTTAATTTGGTTTTATAGTTCTGTAAAAGCTATTTGGTTTGGTGGCCAGGTCCTAAGCTGTTGTATCCATTGGTGACCAATAAATGGAAAATCGTTCTTCAATCCTTGTCTTTCCCTGGGTAGTCCAGGAAAAGAAAGAAATGTGTGGGGTACTCCGGTTCCCTGAGCAGTTCCCGGCTGTGTCTCCTGGAGATGGAATCAGAAGCTCTGATCCTCTAAGATGTGGGCTCTCTAAACACTGGACTAAGCACATCCTACAGGGAAGAGCTCTGCCTTGTGCAGAGGTAGATAAAGATCGGAGGATAAGTGGCCTAAAATGTAACTAGTCCACCCAAGAAAATATGAATATGAATCTATGCACTTAACATACGTATGTTCATAGCAGCATTATTCACCATAGCCCAAACTAGAAGCAACCCATTTGTCCTGATAGATGAGTGGATAAACGATGTGGTCTCCATGCAATGGAATACTACACAGGCCTAAGAAGGATGAACAGTTAACATGTGCTACAACATAGATGGACCCCAAAGACACTTTGCTAAATGAAAGAAGCCAGAGGTGGGAGTCTGCATGTCTGTATGAAATGTCCAGAATACTCAAGTTTTAGAGAAGGAAAGGAGATCTCAGTGGCCTAGCGATAGAGTCTGGCAATAGGGGGCAGGAGGACTCATTCTGGAGTGATGGAACTACTCTACATCTGCACTGTAGTGATGTTTTTCTCAATTCTGTGCATTTGCTACACATCACTGAACTGCACCCTTAAAATTACTGAATTTTATGGGATGAAAATTATACCTCCATAAAGCTATAAAAGTATCTGTGTGGGTCCTGTGGACGCAGATGCCAATTGAGAGGCCTTTCCCACTCTTTGCTTACTAGAGACTCGCCATGCCAGCCCGTGTGTCTTTGGCTCTAGGACCCCTTACCCTGAGGACAGGACTCTCTCTAGAGACTTCTCCATGGAGGGTGTCAGCAAGGACCCACTTGTTCCCAGGGATCTGGTAGAAGAGCCATTGGTGTTTTCTTGAAGCACGTAAGAGCCATTTTATAGGCCATTTCAGGAGACAGCAAATGATTTTCCAACCTAAATAGCTTTCTCCTTGTAGAAATGGCTTCCACCACAGGGACATAAGAAGCACCCAATTTGTCATTTTCTCAGGGAAAAGCAGTGGACGGTTCATGGACCCCAAATGGGCTAGTGGCTAGGCTAGACCTCCAGCTCACTCTCTGTAATCTGGACATCGCCTCTGGGTCCTGCTTCTTCTGGAACAGAGTGTGACTCCTCTATACGTCCCCTAGGGACTGGCATGGAGCGTGACTGTGGGGGAGGTGGGACTGACACCCAGTTTGCCTGGCAGCCCTCAGGATTCTGAGACAGCTCAGAGGGACTCGTGAGCACAGGCTTGGTGACGTGTCACAGTGCAAGGAGTATCCCTGTGCAGAAGAGGGCACGCCCCCCCCCCACTTATACATACACACACACTCACATACACACACTCTTATATCACACACACACGCTCACACATACACTCACACACCAACACACTCACATACTCTCATACACACTTCCAAACACACACTCACACATTCTCTCTCTCTCTCTCTCTCTCACACACACACACACACACACACACACACACACACATACTCTGGCAGCAGTTCTTAGAAGGGCCCACCTGCCCTGCAGATGTCTGGGTGGATTAAGTGACCGAAACAGAGCATCTAGCGGTGTCACAGCTACAGGGAGATGCTTTGAACTGCACAGAGTATCTGTCAGCGCCACCGTTGGGCCAGAGGGTGTGATCTGTGTCTTGCTCCCAAGCTGCTGCCTGCAGGAAAAGAGTGAAATTCAAGGTACAAGAAGATCCTAAGCAGATGGTCTGCTAGCAGAGCAGGTGGAGAATGAGACCAACGTGACACAACGGGACTCTAGTCATACACTAATGGCCAGAGAGCTGTGTGAGGCTCATTCATATTGATTTCCTGGAGGCACTCTGGCTCTAATGGAACGAAATCAAACAGGTAGCACTTGACCTGAAGCTTAGGAGGGGGAGTCACAAAAGTTTCCTGCACTTGAAGACTTGAGAGACTCTGAGGAGGGATAAGCCCTCCTTGCCGTGACTCCATGTCTGAAACCTGTTTGGGCATTACCTGGACAGCTCATTGAAGGTGACTCTGGAGATGGTCCAGCGGGGGGAACATGGCCTGCGTTTCAATGGTGGATAAAAACATGCCTGAGGACTGTTTGTTGTGTCGCTCTTCCATGTTTCAGCCCTCTGCTTGCACTGCCTTCCCGAAGGAGGGCCTGTTGACATCTGGATTTGCTCCTGTCCCTTCCACAAACCTGGCAGTTTCTCCTGCTGCATGATTGAGCAGCCCCACAGGGCGAGGTGGGGTCCATGATGCTCGCTGCCCCTGGGCAGGTCACACACGCTCTGACACTGGACGCGGCTCCTCCCTAGTCAGAGCCTTTCTGTCCCACCAGGCTCAGCCTCGCCGCAGCCTCCTCTGACTCTGGTCACTAGCATCCCAGGGCACACCGGCCATGCTGTCTTCATGACTGCTCGTTACGGTTGTGGTTGGAAGTCTCTGCATTTTGCACATAACTGTTCTTTATTCTTTTGTGGGTGCATCCTGTCACCACCACCCCCGCAGTTCCTGAAGGACAGTGATCACACGTTGCGCTTATTCCTAGACTAAAGCTCTGAACACACAGCAGATACTTCCTGCCAATCTCCTGTCCAGTGGAGATGTTCCTGGGAGTCGTTACTACACACAGCCTCGAGAGCTTTATAAAGTCTGTGCTGGGGTGTGTTAGGTTAAATGACTGCAGGATGGAGACAACGCAACTTCGGTTTTGCTGAGTGAGTGGGTCTGTGTCCGTGTGTCCTGCACAGGTCTGCTGATGTGTCCTTGTGTCCTGCACAGACAAGAAACTATAGAAAATGCAACAGCAGCAGCAGCAGCAGCAGCAGAGAGAGCTCTCTTATTATAGGTTGCTTTTCATTCTTGCTTCTCAGTACTTTCATAATGTGTTTATAAAGAACGTTTTGTATTTATAGAGGGAGGAGGTATCTGGAAGTATTAAGAATATGTGAGGTGATGAAACTGATATGTGATTATTATTATTATTACAAGAGACTCAATGCAGTGACTGGAGGGTTTGCAATGAATTAGGTTTTGTTGTCTGTTCCTTTTTAAGGGTCTGTTCCACTGTTTCTCAAAATGTGTTCCAGGGTACACTAGGATCTACCACAGGTGTTACCCACTTAACTAAGATAGCAGGCAGGCACTCGGGCTATAGCAGCCTCCTGGGAATTCACCACGTCTGTGCCCTGAAGATTCCTAGAGCAAAGAACCTGTCAGTTCTATTTAGTGTTTACCAAACTTACCAGCAGCCACGGACTCCTTTTCTCTTATCATACCTATTACCTGTGTTGCGCATTTGAAAACACAGTTCAATCTTACATGTTATTTTTTAAAAATATTTATTTTTTAGTTTTAGCTGGACACAATATCTTTATTTTATTTTTATGTGGTGTTGAGGATTGAACCCAGCACCCTGCACATGCCAGGCGAGTGCACTACCGCTTGAGCCATATCCCCAGCCCATTACATGTTATTTTTAAATAAGAGTTATAAGTTTAGTTTACAGAGTCTCTATTTTTTTGTGCATTGTTGATATTCCCTTGATTGGAGGATCGGACAGGGCTCAAGGATAGGGAAAGGCTGCTCAAGTACAAAGCCATTTTAGCAACATAAAATTACAGGATCAGTGGCTTTCTCCTTCCCTGTGAATGCAACATAGCACCCGCACTCAGGCCCGTGTCCTAAAGCTTAATTTGCCATAACAGCCCATTAACTGAGGAAATGTGCCCCCAGCTGAATTTATGCAGCCTCCCCCGGGGTCCTTAAGTGGGGGTTTTGAGGGGAAGGCCTTGTCTTCATCTCCAATTGTCTTTCCAGGGGAGCTCAGGGCGGGGCTTCATTGAGAGAGAAAACTCCCAGCCCCCCACATGCACCCAGTTATCCAGTACTGAAGGGCTGCAGAGGCTGATCAAAACTGGCAGGTAATCAGGGTGTACACTGAATCTGTGTGCTTCTACCTGGAATGGAATTTGCCTTAAACTGTGGGAATTCACCACGAGCAAAGTTAAGAAGTCCTGGTGGGAGGTCATAAAGCGGAAGGCTGGGACTCGTCTTTCTGTCTCCTGTGCCCCCCCCCCCAACAGCTGCTGCAGTGACAGGCAGGTGTCAGCAGCTCCCAGGGGAACTAAACGCTTGGTTCTCGAGGGCTTCAAGGTGGATATACACACACGGGAGAACCAAGAGATTACATATTACTAAAGCAGAAAATGAAGACGAGAGAAACCATGTCAAACAGGCTTCAAATCAGTCCTTGACTAGTCACATAGCACTTGATGGTCTTTGACTAAGACAGACACAGTCCAGGCTGGCAGTTAATGACAGGATTAGTGAACACCCACTTAACAGCCTATGTTGAACCAGGATTTTCCCCATAGAACTGTTTCAGACAGCATACAAAATTTGGTTTAATGTTATTAAAGATCATGAAATGACCATTAGGTTTAAACGATGTATAGAGACCCTCATTTTCTGTACCCTGGAATGAGGTGCTCTGGCAGCTGGGTGCCCATTCAGCTCAGTGCCGGGCAGAGCACACTGGGGCAAGTGGGCTGCCCCCTGGAAGGCCGCCTCTGTCCATGGTGACTCTGACACCAGCCACAGCTCTGTTTAACTTTCCAGCCGACTGACACACACACAATCATGAATGAAAAGCAAACAGTGGAAAATAATGCCTTTCACCTCCTTGCTCTCCGCTGGCAGCCTGGTTTCCCCAAGGGACATAGCTCTATAATGGAGTGTCCTGTCTGTGGCCTCTCACACACTAGCTGCCAGAGGCTGCAGTTTTTAAGTAAAGCTTCGAAGTGGGACCAGAGTCCATCCACAGGAAGCTAGTTCAGCAGATGGAGAAAGGGTCTGTGGTCTCTGAGCATTCAGAGTAAGAGCAGGGGCCTGGTGAATGTGCCTGTCAGTAACAGGCAAGGAGCTCCTGTCAAGGCAGGGGACCCTGTAGAGGTCAAGGCATGCTGCCCCTGGGTAGGAAGCCCCTCCCAGGGCTGCCCAGCTCTCCGCAGCCACAGCATGCTCTGAAGTTTCCCAGATCCAGGCAGGTCACCTGTTGGAATCAGGTTCTGGTTAGGAGCCTGGGGAAGGCCTGAGACTGCGTTTCCAGCAAGCTCTCAGGAAATGGGGCAGTGGAGCTGGGCTGGGTCGGCTCTTGGCACCCAGCACCTGGCTCTGGCGCACAGGACACGGCAGCTGCCCTGCGCCCCGTCCCAGTCTGCAGACCCCGTCCAGGTCTGCAGGCCGTTAACCGCCTTCTCTTCCCCAGGGGAGGAGCGTCCCCGGGAGCCCCTGGGCCCGGCGGAGGCCCAGGCGCCGGGCGGGGCAGAGGCCGGAGGGAGGACCAGCCGCCGCCACTGGACGTGCTCAAGGGCGCAGTTGCACAAGACGTTCTGGGGCGTGGCCGTGGTGCTGTGCGTGTGCGCCTCCTGGGCTGGCTCCACGCAGCTCGCCAAGCTCACCTTCGCCAAGTTCGACGCGCCCTTCACCCTCACCTGGTTTGCCACCAACTGGAACTTTTTGTTCTTCCCGTTGTACTACGCGGGGCACGTCTGCAAGTCCACCGAGAAGCAGTCTGTGAAGCAGAGATACAGGTAGGCCCTCCTGACCCTGACCACCTGTCCCAGGCAGTCCCGGGCCACTGGCCCAGGTGGGGGGTGGGAACCCGGGACAGTCTCAATGCACCTGCTCATTCATTCACTGGGCCAGGACCAGAATCCTCCTCACCCTGGCTGGTGAGCCTCTGCCTGCACCTCCATCCCGCAGCCCTACCAGCTGCTTCCTTTCTGTGAAACAGGAGTAGGCAGTACCCTCCAGAAGTAAGGAATGGAGCAGAGCTCCTTCCAGCTGGGGTGAGGACCTGGAGTCCCTGGAGCCAGGTGCCTGGGAGCAAAACATAGGCTCCTTTGGTATGTGATTGCAAGGTCTTGGCGTCTGCAGTGTGGAGACCAGAAGCAAAGCAGCTGTGGACTTCGTTGACGTTATTTTCTCATACATTGCACATGGAATTGATGCCCCTTTCCAAATAAGCCCAGAATCCTGATCCCATCTCAGTCTGCAACAGCCCCCGACTCCTGGCCCCAACCCTCCCCTAGAGCCCCATTGTTAGTGTTGACCCCAACTCCTCCAGCTGATAGTGCACCTCATGTTGCCCAGGTGGAGAACCATGTGGGCTGTCAAGGACTGGCTCAAGTCTGTCAAAAACCCCAAGAAAGACTGCTGGCCAAGGTGTCACTATAGGCCCTAGAAACTTGTCTTTTATCAGTCCCAGAAGTGAACAGAAATTTTGAGGTGATGACAACCAGTGCCTTCTTCCTCCCCACGTCACCCCACCCCACCCCAACACATACCCTTACAAAATGGCCAAGTCCAGTCGAATGTCCACTTCAACCCTAGCCCTGTCCTGAAGTTGCCCTCCCAAGCCACAGATTAACTAAGCCCATCACTGGAGCCAAAGAGGAAAGTGGTTTGGAAATGGAATTCTAGATTGGGATCAGAATTCTCTTAGGAACTCACCATTCTGTCCCCAGAGACTGGAGATGCAGGTGCCATACTCCTTAAAGGTCCTGGCTCCTTTAGAAGACCAGTTTGTAAAGTAGAGCAGGAGTTCTGGAGGAGCAGACCCTGGGGAGCCACCGTCAATCAGCTGAGACACCCAGCTAGCCTTGCATGTCCCCTCAGTGGAAAGGGTTTGGGGCAAATGCTGGGGACAAGGCATGCGGGGAACACTGGCCAGGCGCTCACGATTAGACACTGAAGTCAGGACTGCGGCATCCTCAGGGCTGATTTCAACCAGTTGCTCAGAGCCAGCCGGAAATTGCCAAGGAGGCACTGAATGCCTCTAGCAGAGGCCTGAGAGCAAGTTTCATGCCCTTTCTCCACAAAGAACTAGGGGAGCAGAGATGGAGGCCCCTTGATGACATCAGCTGCTTCTGCTGGAAGGGCCTCTCTTCAACAGTAGCCACTGATGTGAGCGGGAGCCATGGCTGTGCCTGGGGGCAAGGCTGGCACTGTGGCCACTTAGGGCAGCCCCAGCAACATTTAGACTGTTGGGCTGGAAACCACACTTAAGGAGTGAAGCTCAGTGGTGGTTGAAAGGTCAAAGTAGGAAAAAAGAAATGTCACTGAAGGGGCCCCATTTTGCATGAAAAGACATCACTCCTTGACTTCAGTTGGTGCCTTCCTGTACAAAGCATCCAGAAAGAATTCAGAAACCCTTACAGGGACTGGTGTGTTGGCTAGAGAAAGTGGGGGAGTGTGCAGAATCCTACCTTGATTAGTGAAACCACTTAAAACTGAGCCCAGTTTCTCTCACAAAACTCAGCTCCACTTCCCAGTAAAAATTTTTCTAATTGGAAAGATTTTCCCATGGCTGAGGGGAGCTGCTCATTTTCCAGTCAGGTTTGGATATTTGGTGAAGCCATGCATGCCATGAGAGGGGTGAAGAGTCTCCCCCAGGAGGGGAGAGAAGAATTTGAATGTCACTACAGACCCTCCTAAGGAAACCATGACTGTCACAGCTCAGATGAGGAGTGCTTTCAACAGCTTTTGCATTGCCAGAACCGAGGAACACTGAAACGACATCTTCTATCTTCATGCCTTTATCAGAGTTAATGAGAGAGAGCAGATGTAGGGCCTGCTGAGGAGATGGGTCCTTGGTTAGCAGTCTTAGCAGGGGGCTGGGAGACAGGAGGCCAATAGACACACATTGCACAGAGAGTGGGCTTAGCAGACAAGCTGGCTTTCCTTAGTTATTAGGAAGCAGTCAGATGGAAGTTTCTTTCTCCAAGCCCTCTCCCACTCAGCTGCTATCCCCAAATGAAGCGGCAGAAGGCAGGTGAAGCAGAGAGGGAGATGAAGGTCCCTGGCTCAGAGCTCCTTGGACTTGCCAGCCAAGCCATCTGACGCAGGGCTTCTGGGTGGCACGAGAGCCTGCCCTCCTGGAGAGCATCCAGGATAGCCTGGTGCTGCTGGACAGCAGGCTGCACTGTGACCCTAATGGCTCTGGAGTTGTTGAGTCTCAGTTATCGGTTTTTAAAAATGCTGATGATCTGACCCAGTGTAGGAACCAGGACTCACCTGGCCACATAGAACTGACTGTAACTTGCTGTTGCAGCCCTGGTCCTCTGATACTGGGGAGGGAGGCTCTGTGGACATGTCATTTAAGCTCTCGGAGCTTTAGATGCCCACTTATAAATAGACGATTCAGACCTCGCCTTGCGCAAAACATTGCTGTGTGATCAATGAGGCACTGTATGTGAATGTACCCTCTTATCTGCTGTCCGACACATAAATGCAGAGAAGCGTATGCTGTGACTCCTGTGGGCTGAATGGAAGGGTGCACCAGGGCTTTGTTCATCCACCGCCTTTCCGTGGCCCATTCAAACTGCAGGAGAGCTGACCCCAAGGTACCACACTCAGGTTCCCCTTGAGAAATCAATCTGCAGCCTAGTGGCTGCACAGGACATCCTAGAACACTGGCCAGGCACTCACGATTAGACACTGAAGTCAGAAATTAAACCCAAGTAAAAGACCTCTCAGCCCCATTGACCTGGCATTTTGGCCCTTGACTTGGGTTGTCCCAGCTCCTGGAGCACAATGGGCACCTCCCTCCTCTATGAGGGGCACCCACCATGTCTTTCCTGATGCTCGCTGACAGCTGTCTGACCTCATTGGATGGCACAGGATGCCCTGAGGAGGCAGCAGTGCCCAGAACTTGGGGACAGCTCCAGCCAAGGAAAATCTTAAGTGTGCTGAGTACCGCAGTCTCCTGGACAGCTGTGCACTGAATCTGGGGTGGTGAGGATTCAGAGGAAGGCCACACCAGCTCTGCAGCCTGGAGAGACTGTCAAGAGAGGTGTGAGGACACACAACCTCTGGGTCCTCTGACCTTGGGAGAGAAGGATGGCTTCCCAGGCCCCAGTGCCTGCCACCACCAGCAGAATCCAGGCAGAAGCAGATGTGGGGCATTTGCAGTCATGTCAGAGGGTCTTCTGGGAGCTTGCAGCAGCAGTGACCTGTTCTCTGCTATCATGTAGCTACCCAATAAAGGTCACCGTGGTGGAATTCTGGTGCAGTGGCAACAGATGTTTTCCTCTGCCTGTTGTAGTGCCAGTCTTTTGTAAGCCAGCCAGTTGGCTCTGCCCAGCCACTGTAATGCCATTCAGAGCCGAGGAAGGGGAAGGGCAGCTTGGATCTCTTGCAGTGCTACCTGAGGCTGATGTGTACAGATGGCCAAGGAACCATCTTGGGTCTTGTGGCTGTTCAGAGTCTAAGGAGCAGAGTGGAGCAGTTCCGACCTTGAGGTTGGTTTGTACTGTAATTGTTATCATGTCTTCTCTAGGAGATGTGCTAGGGATGCAATGATAAATGATTCCTGTCCCCAAGGATTCCCAAATCTGGTAAACTAGGCAGGGTGCGTGCCGGGGAGCCAGTGCAGAAGGCTGGGTGCGTGTGTCCTGGCAGAGTGGAAAGGTTTGTAGGAGGAAGTGAGCCAGGAAGAGCAGATGGCCCGCCAGCCGCTGAAGGAGGAGGTCAAGAACACCCGCGCAGACGGAGATGGAGCCCAAGGGAGGGCTCCCAAGAGTGTAGGAAGTGAGGCAGGAGGAAGGGCAGATGCTGGCAAGCCTCCTGCACCCTGCAGAGGAGCTTCGGCTCTGGCACATTTGTGGCAGGGACCATCAGAGGGATGATCAGATTGGATCTTTAGAAATCCGTTGCTCCTGCTGCTGTGTTGAGTGTGGGATGGAGCCAGCTGCAGATCGTCCAGTTCACCAAACTCTTCCTCCACTTTGGTGTGCCCAGGGCATGCAGGCAGGTGTGGATGGCACAGACGTTGATCGTGACTCTAAGGAGCTCACAACCAAATGGGAGAGAAGCCCAGGCCCAAACAGTAGGGTGAAGGAGGAGATGGGCGATGGAGGGGACCAGACTGTCTTGACTGAAGCTTGGGCTCCAGCACAGGGTGGAGTGGATCTCAGGCTCCACAGGCAGATGGAGACACAGGTGGGAAGCACCCTGGGGCCAGCCCACAGCTGAGGCTTTAGTCTCTAGGCACTGGGGGCTCCAAAAGCTTTTGAGCAAATCTGCTCCAATCAGAGCTACTTGGATTCATGGAACTAATTTTAACTGGTACCACACATGTTCCCATCTCACGTTAAGAGTGGGATGATTGTCAGGGGTGAAGGAAGGGATAAAATATCACGGGTTGGTCCCCCTGCCACCTGTTTGGTGTGAGGGGGGTTCCTAGGAAATCTTGAAATATTACAGAACCAGGTCTCTTGCTTTGAACTGCCAACTTCCTCTTCAGCCTTCAGCAAGATCTTGTGTTGGTGAAAATCATTTCACAATTGTCATTTCCATCAAACCCCAGGATTCTGAAAATAAGTGGGAATCTTCTTTCCAGGGAGTATTTGTACACATTTTCAGGCACAGCGGTGGGTGCCCTATGTCTCCCTGCCCCGTCAGGCCTCACCCTTGACATGGTTGGTGGCTTTCTTTACTTTCTCTTTCTGGAGGGAGCCCCAGACGCGTTCCAGCCTGTTCCCACCAACAGCTGTTCATCAGGTGGAAGCCCCTCTGAAATCTGTCAGAGGGGCCCCTCCAAGCTGGGGGATGGAGGTGCTCTGTTATTCCCCTGGACCTGCCAAGGGCCGTCTGTGTGCCGGGGCTGCTCCTGGCACAGGAATACTGCGTGACCATAAGAAAGGAGGATCCCTGCCTCGTGGAGCTTGCTTCTAGCAGGAGAGGAGTGGTGAACAGGGGAGATAGCATGCCAGATGGTGTTGAGGCTGCAGGGGAAGATGGGGCCAGGGTGCTGGAGGGGAGGCCTTGGCCCCTGCCTGGAGCCTGTCCGAGCCTGTGCTCGCGGACACCTCCTGCCTCGAGCAGATCGAGCCCTAGGGGAGCCCTATTGTGGCCTATAATTCCCTATTGTGGCCTGCGATCCTTCCTTGGTGAGCCTCCACTGACTGCCTCCACTGCCCAGCCCTGCCGAGCACTGAGGTAGAGGCCAAACAATTGGAACAATGGGAAAAGGAGCCCCTTTGTGCCAGGAGTCCAGTGGCAAGGAGGCCTGACTTGCTTGGCCTCCAGTGGGGTCCAAGAGCCCTATTCTACTCACCAGCTCAGCAGCTGGGGTGAAGGAAGGGATAAAATATCACGGGTTGGTCCCCCTGCCTCCACAGTCCCTCCTAGCACACACACAGCTGTCCAGTTCCCTGTCTGTTCCCCAAGGACTGACAACCTATAAAATGGTGCACTTCTTCCACAGCCCTTCAGCTGATGTCCTTGTCTTTTGTCTGTCTGATTTGTAACTGCTTTAGAAGAAATGGATGCAATAATTGGGGGCTACCGTCTGTAGTTTGGCCCATGTCTTTAGCCTAGGACAGTAATGGTGATTATTCATGAGTATCCTCATGCCAGGAGATTTTGGTCAGGCTGTGCTGGGACAATTAGCACCCCCACACCCGCGCGCGCACACACATGCATATACACACACACATGCAGATAGTCAACTGAGCAGCCAATGTCAGGTACAGCTGCCGCAGAGCATGTGATCAGTGCTTCATGGCTAAGTGGGAAGTCACAAGGGCCTGGGTAGCCCATGAAGGCTGCATAGGTTTGATATTCAAGGATGCATCCGTGCGTAAATAGGGGAGCGTGGTCCACCTGCCCCATCGCCTTCCTGCGCCAATGCTGGGCCGCCACTCCACAGGGTCTTCTTTCCGTCCTGTGGTCATGCCTCATAGCTTAGCTCCTTTGTTTCCCTTCTGGCTTCTCCTCCCCGCACCCTGCACTTCAGTCAACAGCTCTGGCTTCACCCCAGTGAACCTGAATGGCAGCCCAGCATCCCACAGACAAGTCCAGAGTGTCATATTCCACGAGTGACCTTGGACCCTGAGGCAAGGCGGAACTGCTGCTCTGCCTCCTGGCCGCCTTTGTTTTCAACTTGAGTCACCTCGCCTGCCAGCCCCAGGTACCTAAGGCTCTGTTGAACCTTGACCAGGTAACAGCATCTGACCTGGAGGTTCTGCAGTTCCAGGTCATCCACCGTGTACTTTCAGAGTCTGTTTAATTCAGCTGCAGCAATGTTTTTTCAATCATGTTGAAATTTTGCAAACGTTTAGTTCCAGTGCTTCTGGATGTGTAAGATGGGGGTTTAAAGAGGGCAGCTAAAGGGATGGGGCTGGGGCTCAGTGGTAGAATGCTTGCCTAGCATGCATAAGGTACTGGGTTCGATCCTCGGGACTGCATGAAAAACATAAGCAAAAAATTAAAGGTATTGTGTTCATCTATAACTCAAAAAAAATTTTTTTTTTAAAGTCAGTGTACTTATGGCTTTGGGGGGTTCAAAAATCCCCAGGCTGGAATTTTCAGGAAGAGCTTTGGCGATATTTTTAGCACAAAGTGCCAAGGTCACCATGAAGATATTCAAGATCAGTGTAACAGGGGCTCAGAAGGTGGAAAACAAGAAAGGGTAACTTCCCAGAGGAGGGGACCTTCCTCTGCAGGTCTTGAGAAGCTGTTAGTGTCTGCATAAGCCAGATGACAAGGGTTCATTTGCAGCTTGCACAGGGCACCACAAATCAGTGCAGGTATGTACAGGTGTGTAGGAATGACCAAGAGGCTGAGGCCCACCCAATGCCACCTGGTAAGGCTGAGCCATTTCTTACTTTCCATGTGATTCTTAATCGTAGAGTCAAGGCTAGTGAACTAGCTCAGAGGTACATTGAGCCTTAAAACTCTCACATTTAGCAAAAGATCATCTGCTAAAGACTTAGAAATATACAAAAGGGACTCTGAGGATACTCTGATCTAAATCATTCAAATTATCAAAGAGGTCACAGATGCTCTTGGAAAGGGGGTAAGGTGCCTTGTTCTCTTCAGCCCTGGACCTCCCCATAATGCTACCAAGAAAAGATGGATTGATGCTCTTTCCTCATTGGAAGGAACTTGGAGGCAGCACCCAAGTAGGATGGAGCAACAGTGGAGAGAGGGCTACCAGCCCATGCTGGGAACACTGTGACAATGGTAAGAACACAGGCCGGCCATTAGGTAGCTGGGATTGGAAACCACACTGTCTTCATCTGATGCAGGAATATAGGAAAAATCAACTAAAAACTCTAAGCCTTAGCTGTTACCTCAAAATCCGCTTTTGAGGGTTGCTATTGGGATCCATACCCCTCCCCTGGGTTCCATGGTTCCTGTGTGGATCATGTGTTTAACTGGAACAGAATTAAGTGTGATTGTGTGAATAAATCCCCAAACTTGTTCAGAGGCTTCCCACCCATATTTGCATCTTCAAAATGTGTATCCCAAAACTCATACAACCATGGCTCCTGCTCTCTATAGGTTATAAAATGATGATGGTGATGGTGGTGACGATGATTATAATGATGATGATTATAGTGATGCTGATGGTGGTGGTGGTGGTAATGTTAATGATATTTATGATAATGATGATGGTGGTGGTAGTGACGGTGTTGTTGGTTGTGATGGTAGTGATGGTTATAATAATGATGACGATGATGTTCATGGTGATGTTGGTCATGGTGATGATAATGGAGTTGGCATGGTGGTGGTGGAGGTGTTGTTCATGGTGGTGATGGTTATGATAATGATGGTTATGGTAGTGGTAGTGATTGATGGTGGTGGTTGTGTGGTGGTGATGGGTATGATAACTATGATGATGATGTGGTAGTAGTGATATTGATCATGGGATGATACTAGTGATGGTGATGGTGATGATAATGGTGGTGATGGTGGTGATGGTGTTGATGATGGTGGTAGTGATGATGGTGTGATGATGACAATGATGGTGGTGGTAGTGTGTTGATGATGGTGATGATGGTGGTAGTGGTGGTAGTGGGGTGATGATGATGATGATGATGTGCAGTCCCAGATGATGAGTCTTTCTCCTAATGAGCATATGTCTTGCAGCTGGTGTCAAGCCCACATCAGGGAGGCCAGCACTGGGCCCTGTCATTATTTTAGATTGCATGGGGGAGACATGTTTCTTGACAGAGATGAGCTTTGACAAGTCTGACAGGAAAAAGGGTGAGAACTGATGTGGAGCAGGCCAACACTGTGTTGTTCTAGAACATGAACCAGAGCCAGAGGAAGTACAAGGTGATACACTGTCTAGAAGATCAGGTCCTCTCAAGCTCTTGATGCTCTTATATTTTTGAAAGCTGAAAACCAAAAAGGGAAAAGCCCGCTGCTACCCTGTAGACACAACAAGGGGCCACAGCAGACATGCCCCTTGTCCTGTCACTTCTCCTGCTGGCTCCGCTATGTCCCTGCTCGTGCAGCCCTTGCTGCCTGGGGTGCCCAGCCCACCCTTCCAGGGAACCCAGCTGGCAGTGCTTCCCACTTATCTCCCTGCTGCCCATGTGTCCTTTTAGCACCCTTGAGTGCCAGACCTACACGGGGTCCCAGGGTCACTCGGAGAAGGAGGCCGCATGCAGAGGAAGGGACCTGGGCTTTGCATCAGGCTGGCCTGAGCTCTAGGGCCCACTGCGTACAAACTGCACGACTGTGGTAAGTTCTCTGGCTGAGGCTCCCTACTTCCCATTTCCTCGTATTGGAGATGGGAACACTGATTCCTGTGTACACCAGTGGGCTCCAGGGTTTGGACTGCAGATCACCTGGCCCAGAACTCGAGCCTTGGACAATGCTGAGGTAGTGGTCCCTGCTCCCAGCTGCAGGAGCAGTGATTCTTTTGATGGTAGCAATTGGTTGTCACTAGCCTTTCCCTTAATCGCCTTTCTGCACATGCCCTCTCTCTTTGGACATTTCATTTCTAACTGAGCCACAGGACAAAAGAATTAATTTGTCCTTGGACTTTCTCCTGTTATTTCATTATGTTCTTCTACATGGGCCGTCCTCAGTGAAGGAATCGAGAACCAATAGGAAAAGGAGTCACTGGAAATTGCTACGCCCACTTTTTAAAGCAAAGTTGAATCACATCCTTTATACAGCCAATGTCCGTGCTGGTGCTTCATAGAGTCAGTTCCAGCTCACCAAAACAGAGGTGCGCCATCCACAGGCAAGAGCCAGAGCAGATGGGGCCATGTGCCCAGCGCCCTGGGCCAGTCCTCACCTCCACACCCCAGCCTACCATAGGCCTGGTCCTGAAAGGCAAGAGGGGGAAGGGGTGCCAACTGAGGGTCCCTGGGAAACTTCCCTTGCATTTTCCAGCCTGGCCATTGTGTTCTGAGAGACAACCCCTGCTTCAGATGAGCTCTCCGTGTCTGAGAGCTTGAACTTGGCCTTGGGAAGCTCTTGGTTGCTTAGAGGGCATCCTGGCCTTGTGGCCACACCCCGCACAACCTAGGTGAGTTCCTCACAAAAGACAAAACATCTGATTGGCCAGAATAAGCTGCATTTTCTGATGTTTGTGCAAATTCTATTCTGGTGCTTCCTGAACCTTTTAAAATAGTATTATGGTAATTACATTTACCTCCTCGGCTGTTTTCAGCTTTAAGTGGAGAGAAAACAAATATGATTTACGTACTTAATGTAACATCAGAGTGCATCAGCATCGCTCACACTCTTCTCTCCTAAGTGCCTTATGTTATGACACTTAGGTTTAATGAGTTCCTCTCCATCATACATACATTATTCATTTATAACATAAAATAAATTAAAAGCTCTGGAAAAACTAAGGCTCCCCTGCTACAGGAATACATCATTAAGACCGTTATTTGGCATTATTTTGCCACATGTTTCTCTGGGGGGAAAACGGAAGAGAATTTTTTTCAAAGAAACATTCTAAGTGCTCCACCAACAAAATGGGAACAGATTGTTGTTAATAATTTATTGTGGATCAGTGTGGATCTCTCCAGTGTTCGTGGTGTGTTTTGAGCACTCGGTCTTATTAAAGGTGGTAAAAGTTGGTGTGCTTAAACCCAGCCTTCCTGACTCTTGGTGAGGATGTTTTTTTCCCACGTGCCGAGCACAGGGAATTGGCTAGAGAACGGAGGGGCTCACACGCAGGTGCAGAGTCCTCCATGGGGGTGTGCGGAGCTGAATAGATCTTCCCTAGGAGGAGGCTTGGAGCTATCCCAGGTTCCTGGCCAAATCCCCAGCTCTCAGGAGTCCCAAGCAACCACTAGTGTCCATTTGACTTTGCCAGTGCAAAGCCAGACCGTTCTGAGGCAGGGATGGGGAACTCTGCAGCCCAGATCCTGAGTCTCTGCTCCAGTGGAGGCTGCTATAGGGCAGGGATCACTAGACAGGGACTTCATCTCCCAGCCTCCATGTCACGTTCCCCAAAGTGGTGTGTGTCAACCACAGCAGATAAGAACAGGTGGGCATTGTCCACCCTCCTTTTCCCACAAATGCCCTGGCTTCAAAGACGGTGAGAAGAATGTCCCCAAGGGGTCAAATGTCGCCTGTCAAAGGCAAGAATCAGAGCCACATGTCTGTGTTCCAGCCTCTGAAGGCGGGGTCTTGACAGGGCAGCCAGCTCGCTGATTAACGCTGTCTCTATCCCCCATCGCCACCGAGGGGCAGCCAGTCAGATCTGCATGCTGAGATGTGCTCTCAGACCTCCTCTCTGCCCGGAAGCTTCCACGTGGCTTTATTTTATTCTGAGTATAACAATATATTTAAAAGAGTATGTGAACAGAAAGGGGCCATCTTTACACACCACAAGAATAGGGGCTGTGACAGTCTTCTCACCTGCCTGTCCCAGCAGCATCCCTGGTGGGGTGCCAGGAGAGGGGTGGGAGGGGCGGTGAAGGTTGTGTCCTGCCCATGCTCATCATCAGAGCGGACGCCCGTGCTGAAGCAAGCACTCAGCAGGGCACCCACTTGCCATAGGCTGCTCCTGTCCCTTCCATAATGGCTAGCTGGTCCAGCATGGAAAGAGCTCTTGAACTATAAAGTCGTTTTAGAGAAGGAACTGTTTGAATGTCAGACACTTTGAGAACATTACCCAGGTCTGAAATTGGTGGAGTCAGCCCAGGGACATCCTGCTCCAGCCTCTGATTGGAGTGAGAATGAAAACCCATTGCAGGAGATTGAGGCTTCACCTTCACGTGGCTGGATTGTGACCTGCTCCTGACCTACATGCTCACTGAGCCCTGGAAGAGAGGGGTTTAGAGGACTACTGCATTAGGATCTTAAAATCTTGCTAACACTTAACCTGCTATGAGATTTGAGATTTTACTTCAGCTCCAATCACTGCTGCTCTTTACAGAGACCTGCTACTGAGGCTCAGTCACAGCTGGGCAAGAACTGACCACCTGTGCATGTCCCTTCAGGGTTTGCTGATCATGCTGGCTGTCACCTGCTACCTCAGCCAAGGCTGTCCACCTTAGTACCTACACATGGCCTCCTTGGGTAGCCTGGGCTTCCTCACAACATGGTAGCTCAGGACAGTGAGGCTCAGGGCCCCAAAGGTGTGTGTCCCAGTGGACACAGCAGAGACTGTGTCCTTTAAAACCTAGCCTTAGTGCTTGAAGAGGGTCACTTCCGCCTCACCTGTGAGAATGTCCCTACAATTTTCAGGGCAGGAGGAGGCCCCCCACAGCCCTCAATGGGACCATCTCATGGAGGAGTAGGCAGGTCACCCCCACAGCCTCTGCAGCAAGGATGACTGTGGGAAGAGCCGTGGTCCTGGGCTGCAAAGCCACCCGCCCTTGAAGCTGGGGAGTTGGACCACCCAGGAAGGGGCTCCTCTAGGATCCCTTCTGTGGCCTGAGGCAGCGGAGGGTGTGGGCTGATCTCCTGGCTGAGGCTGGCCTGGCCTTCCAGCCCATCCCCACACCCCTGGGCATCTCCAGGCCAAATGTCTGCTCCCACCCTCCTAGACCTCGCTGTGAACTCAGCTGTCTCCCTCCTCTGAGAAGCAGGGCCTTTATCAACACAGCAGAAAACAGCATCAACCGGGGTAAAGAAGACGAATACAAGTGGAGATAAATTATTCAGAGAGCGGAGCTGCTCCGGAACTGCCCCGTGATAAGAAGGGCAGCATGTCCAGTGTGTGCTGGGTGCCTGCCGCCACACTAGCTGGCTCTCCTGAGCAGGTGGATTATTTTATGCACATAGCATCCAAGAACTGCAGTATGGCCAGCCACTGAGGACACAGCCCTCATACCCAAGTCAAGTCCTTCTATGCATGAATTATAGAGGATCTGGCATTAATAAAACCACATGTAAGAAGGAAACAGCTATGTGATGAGTCAAGACCTGAATAGGTGACGGCTTCCACAGGCCAGAGCCCCTGCACCCTGGCAGCTGTGTGGGTGGAGTCCCCTGAGGCAGGAAGCCTTGCTGGTGCTTCCAAGTCAGGTGGTGTAGGGAGGGGACTGCCAGACAGTGGTGCTCTCCCAGGCCCAGGCAGGACACAGAGACCCGGTCACCATAGCCAGGTTCCAAAGGACCATACCAAGCTCAACACCTGGTCACCATTTCATGGGGCTGGAAATCAAGGTGTAAAGCCAAATGGGATGGGTGGGGACACCAGCATGGTAAGCCATGGTAAGCAATTCCAAGGCCAACACACATGAACACCCTGGGCACTGAACACTGGAACAAAAGAAGAGAGGACAGAGACACTCCATGGTGCGTGTGTCCCGTGTATGCATGTGCGCATGTGTACGTGTGTGTGTGTGTGTGTGTATGTGTGTGTGTGTCTGAGATAAAGCAGTGTTTTAAACTTTGTTGTTTGACAAATTGGTGAGTCAATGGATTGATTGGCTAGATGTTTGCTTGGTTGATTGTTTTTTTGTTTTTGTTTTTATTTTGCTTTGGGGAAAGTTTAGTGAAGAAACACTTTCTTCTAATTAAAAAAAAAAGACTCAGGAAATGCACATGGAAAAGAGAGATCTGGGCAAGGCCCTTCTGGCTGTATTCAAAGGCGGTGATCTTTCTCCCCGTCAGTCTGACCCTCCCGAGCAGAGATGTGGCCCCACGTACACATCCCTCCTGCCAGAAGCACCACTTAAATCGCAGGAACCAAGCCCTGCTCCTTGCTGCCACTCATCTGAGCAAGGTGTCCTCTCAGGACCCACCCACCCCTCACTGGGCCCCCCTCAAGAGCAGGTTTGCATATCATGCACACTGCCACAGCCTGGGCTTACAGCTGTGCAGGTGGCCCAGACCCCTCAGATGGGACCCTTGTCTGTGCGGTAGGGCTGAAGGAAGGGAAAGTTCAAGGACTTGAAAAGAGTCCCAGACACATGTCCCAGAAAGCAAGCAGACATCTGAGTGCCCCTCCCAACTTCCCACGAACCTGCAGGGAACCACCAACCTATGTGGTGAACTGCGATCCCCCTGGGAATGGCAGGATGGCCAGGTGGGGTGGACACCGTATCCCACTCAGGGCCTGTCACTCCCTTCATCTGGGCTCTCCTTTGAAGAGGGTTTGGCTTCACCCTGCTCACACAGGCTGACCCTTGCCACCAGCTCTGGGCATGGAGACCCACCCCACCTGCCCTGTATGCGTCGCTCCCTTCTTGCCAAGCTTTTTATTCTAACCCTATTGAAGCTTCCATCCTCCCAAATGAGGAAGAGCAATTCCTGATGTCCTCCCTTCTCCTCTAGCAGGACTCCAGCCCGTGTGGCCAGCAGCCCTGGGGGGAGCATGGAAGAGCAACAGGGCATTGCAACACCTCGGCTATTGCTGGATGCCTCGGTCACCCGAGCTCTGGTCCTGATAAACCGCTGACCCTCCACAACCTCACTGCTCAAGGGCTAAAGGAAACAACTAGAAGTGACACTTTTTGACCAACAAGCAAAAATGCTTGGAGACCAAAGTTGACAGACATAACAGAGAGGGTGACTACGGCATCCTGACATTCATGAAAAGAAGTGCGGGCAATTGGGCCAGGAGAGGTTTCAACCCAAGACATCCTCTGAGTTTGACTCTTGAGCCCTTCAGGCCATTATGAGAACAGCAACCTGGGAGACGCCATATGGCAGAAGGGAACCCATTTCCAAGCTCAGCAACCACAGCAAGATTTAAGTCCCTGTGTACACACAATAAAAATTGATAGGACCCCTGTGAAAAAGACTTTAAAATTATTGAAACTCGACAACATAAAAATGTCAACCTTTGTTCATTTATAAATGCAGTACTGTCCTAATTAAAATACTAAAAGGTCTGTCTAAGGAAATGGACAAGAAAACCCTGTAAAAGAAGAGCAACAGGAGAGAGGGCTGTTCTGGAGGTTAAAGTTCACCCCCAAAACCCCAGTGTGGTAGCAGTGTGCCCAGGCAGAAGACCACGGGCATCCAGGAAGGACTCAAGTTCACAAGAGCTCTGGGGCACGGTACATGCATCTCTCATCAGTGAAGGAAAGAATTTAATAAGTGATATCAAAACAACTGGAAAACCACCTTGAAAAAGAAGGAATTTTATCTATAGCACCCAGAAAAATTCCAAAGGAAATTTAGGTGTTAAACCTGAAATCTTATGAATGCTAGATGAGAACCTGGGTAATTCTTGTTCCCATTAGGGTACAATGTCTAGAAGCCATCAAATAAAAGATTACTAAATTAGAAACTGGAATTACAAAATTCCAAACTACTTTTTGGAAAAAAAATTAAAATTATCATATGCAAAGTGAAAATACAAATTGACTAACTTGAAAAGATATTTGCAATTCATATGATAGATCAAGGGTTAATCTAACAGATAAAGGGCTCTTACAGTCAGCCTGTACAAAAAGCCTCAACTCAGTGGAGAAGCTTGTATGGAATGTGAATAGGTGGCTTATGGGAAAGGACATTGAAATGGCTAACAGGTACAGAAAGAGCTGCATCTAGTGTTCACACTTCTCTACTCTCAAAACCCACCTGGAACTCATTTCTGCCTCAACCAGCTACACCTTGCCTGCCAAACCAACCAAGAAGCACCTTGGCCTTGTCTTCCTGAGGCCGACAGTGGTATAGGTGTGGGTTTTACCCCTTGGGAGCCACACCATTAGATAGCAGTGCCACAGTGTTCCCCAGCAGAAGGACAGTCTGCACATGGGCAAGGAAAGGTAGCACAGACTGCCCGAGAAGGAGCTACCTCTAAGGCAGAAGACAGAAGGGCACTTCCCCATGCTCAGCATCTCCAGGTCTTCAAGTTCATTCCATCCTAGAGCAATAAAAAAAAGACTGCAGACGTGATTGTGAAAGGTACTGGGAAGAGAAGGGAAGATTGGGAGGATTGTCTCCCAGAGTTCCAAATGGTTAGAAAAGAGACTCTGGACCAAATGGGCACAGCACGGACTCCTGGCAAACCTGGCAATAGGCACAGACTCCTGGCAAACCTCGGGAATGAATCACTGACCATTGGTGAGCCCTTGATGAGGACAGGCATCACCTGGGGGCCAGCACAGGCTGTTTATCCAAACATGCCAAGTCAGCGAGAAGCATATGCCAATGTGTTCTCATTGGTCATTGTCAACCCAGAGGGAATCATCCGAAGTCCACCTTTGATTATTCCCTGTTCGACAGACTCAGATTGCAAATGTGGCTAAAGTATTGTGATCCCATGACAATTTTTTTATATGATGTATTTTACTATCCTATTATTAGTTAAAAACTTATTCGCCACAGAAGACATCAAGATAATGAAAAGACAGATAAAAGCAACGGTGTGGGAGAAAGTATTTGCAAAACACCTGATAAAGGAGTGGCATGCAAAATACACCAAGAACTTAAGACCCAGCACAGGAAAGCAGGCAGGTAATCTGAAAAGACGCCACAGAGGACAAACCGATGGCCATGAGCACATGAAAAGAGGCACCACGTCATTTATCATCAGGGAACTGCTGATGGTTAGCAGCACTGCCTGCCTTTAAAATGGCTAAAACTCAAAATGCCGCGACCCAGAGTGCTGGTGAGGACGGGGCGTAACGTTAACGCTCATCATTGCTGGTGAAAGGCACGGTGGCCCAGCGCTGCTCCTGTGAGGCCAAGGGCGCTCCCACTCTGTGGCCCAGCAGTCACCCTCCTCCATGTTGAGCCTCGTGAGCGGGAAGCTGGTGTTCACACAAACATGGGCACAGGGATGCTTATGGCAGCTTTAGTCACAGTTGCCAAAGTCAGACAACCGTCCTTGGAGGACGTGGAGGAAACTTGAATGAGCTTGAAATGAAAGAAGCCACTCTGAAAAGGCTCCATGTGGACAGTTTGATTCCAAATGTAAAATGTTCTGGAAAAGGCAAAATTGTGGGGACAGCAGAAGATCGGTGACCTGTGGTGCTGAAGGGTCAATAAGCACAGGAACTGGAAGCAGGAGCAGTGAAGAGCTTTGCAGCTGTAGTGGTGGAGAAACATGCCTTCGTCCAGAACAAAATGAAGACCCATGGAAAAGCAGAACTGAGAAGGGAAGCCAACTTATGCAGTGGACTGTAGTAGTGGACATGGCCACTCCGCCGGCTGTAGCGCACCCCAGGCAGGGTGTGAGGGATGGGGCACGGGAACCCCAAATACTTTCTCATGCTGTTTTCTGCAAACCTGAAACTCCTCTAAAAATAAAGTCTGTTAATTTTTAATGTTATAATACATAAGAGGGGAATGCCTTATTAGAACTTTTTCAAAAGTGAAACAAAATTTTTGAAAATAAGGTTTTTAAAAAGTTAGTCTGTGTCGGGTGCAGTGGCACATGCCTGTAACCCCAGTGGCTCAGGAGGCTGACACAGGAGGATCATGAGTTCAAAGCCAGCCTCAGCAGCAGTGAGGCACTAAGCACTCAGTGAGACCCTGTCTCTAAATAAAATACATAATAGGGCTGGGGATGGGGCTCAGTGGTCAAATGCCCCTGAGTCAATCTCCAGGACCAAAAGTAAAAGTTAGTTTGTAAATGCAATGATGGACTCTTAGAAGAAGTAAAGCCAGTCTTGGGTGAGGGAAATGCTCTGGATCTGGATGGTTACACTGGTGTCACAGTTGCACTGACTTGTCAAAGCTCAAGGACACTTACAACTTAAAATAGGTGCCTTTCATTGTATGAAAATTCTACATATGAAGTTCATTTCTAAGTGGCCTGATGATGTAGGGATGTCGTTTTTATGTCAAATTATGATCACACAACACAGTGAGCTTCATTTTGTGCTGGACTTTTACTTTGTGATCTCAAAGACAATTTTTTAAAATATATTTCTATAGTTGTAGATGGACACAATACCTTTATTTCATCTATTTATCTTTATGTGGAGCTGAGGGTCGAACCCAGGGCCTCACACGTGCTAGGCACGGACTCTACCACTCAGTCACAGCCCCAGCCCCTCAAAGACAATTATTTTTAATGAATATTAAAGAGTTTCATCAGTTTTTCCAAAGTCTCCTCTTGGCCTTTTAATACCCAGCCAGTCCCTCTAGCCCCTCTTTGAAGGCACTAAGCAGAGTTGCTGCATGTCTCTGCTTTCGTTAGCTCCCCCAGATCTCAGTAGCTTGTGCACAGCCTGAGCTATCTCCTGGCATCACTGTCACAGGTCACTGGTTGGTTGTGGCTTTGGTTTGGGTTTGGAGAAGATATGCCATTCATTTTGCAAGAAACAAATCACAGTGTATTTGCACTCGGCAAAAGATGACATATGGAGCTGGGGCTGTAGCTCAGTGGCAGAGCACTTGCCTAGCACATGTGAGGCCCTGCGTTCGATCCTCAGCACTGCATAAAAATAAATAAAGGCATTGTGTCCATATACAACTTAAAAAAAAGTTTATTTAAAAAGATGACGTATAAGGATCTTGAATGAAAGTATGAATGTTGATCAATGTTGAAGGGGGATATTGACTGAGAAATTGTATGGAGGGGTGGTGCAAGAGATGGAACCCAGAGCCTTACACATGCTAGGCAAGCACTCTACCACTGAACTGCACCCCAGCCCAGTAATGCTTTTATGTTGCACTGTAGCTAGTTCTCTAGGGAATAATTTCGTGTTTGGATGATTTTGCTTTCCCATACAACTTTGTGACTACAGAGTTGTATCAGAATTCCTTAGAGAAAGATGATGCACTTTTAAAATTGAATATGTAGATGAAACCAAGCTGCACATAGAGCTACTACAATGGAGCCCTATGAGGATTCAGACAGCTGTTTTTGAAAGGATCAGCCTGGCCAGCAGGGCAGTGACACACAGTCCCTTAATAACGCCTGTGGTGAATAATCCCAGCATTACCGCTGAAGTTTAAAATGCTGGTTAGAATGTGCAGGCAGCTGGGGCCTGTGGTTCATCTGCAGTGCTTGCAGGAAAGGGCTTTGTTTTAGGTCATGTCTTTGGTGTCAGAGGCTGCCTGGGGAGTTCTGTTCTTCTGGTCGGGGCTGGTTAACATGCACTATGGAGCAGGGGTACCTACCACTATGCTGTACTGTGCTGAGCCCCACCCTCTTAGAAGGGTGTGAGAACTACTGAGTCCAGAGGAAGGTGTCTGGGAAAACTGGGGAGGGGGAGACTAACAGCCGCTACAGATGCAAAATGGGGGCGGGAGCTGGGACTGTCAGTCCTAGGATGGCTGAAATCCCATTTTCAGGCCTTCAGACTCTAAAGGCAGAGTTCCTGCACTTGTATTGAGTAAGATGACCTCAAAAAGTCCTTCTCCTGGAAGATTTCAATTCCCATTGTTGTGTTAAATCTTCTCTTCAAAAGATGTTCTGCAGACTCCTGTTCTTCCTCCCAGATGCCACAGGAGACTTGAACAAAAGCCTGTGGCAGACATTCTGTAGCAAGTACCTTGCTTCCCAGCCCATTAGCTAATTGAGGCCAATAAGAAGAAAGCCAGGAGGGTCCCTGAGTCCCTGAGCAAACAGCTCAGCTCTCCAGACACAGGTGAGGCACTCAACCTCAAGACACCACCTCCTGGTCAACATGGCCAGGCAGGGCCGGGGCAGTTTCTCCAGGGGACTATTCCTCTTCCACAGAGTCTCAGACTGCTGTGTCCAGTGGGGTCTTTTTTTGGATGCTGAGGCCTTTCACCAGTCACAGCTTCATTTCTTCAGGCCCCTTTAATTGAGAGTTAATTTTAACAGATTGATTTGCAGGTTTTTTAAATTGACAATCTACGTTTTTATCAATTCTTTGATTCAACCCCCACATACATAACAGTTGAATCCATTTTTGACATAATTATACAAGCATGGAACGACATTAAGGCATTTTCCAGTAGATAGATGGATCTAGAGACAACATGCGAAGTGAAATAAGCCAATCCCCAAAAAACAAAGGTCGAGTGTTTTCTTTGATATGTGGAAACTAACCCACAACAAGAGGCAGGGGATAGAAGTTCAGTGGATTAGACAAAGGGGAGTGAAGGGAAGGGAGGGGAAAGGAAAGACTATGGAATAAATCTAATTTGCAGTTTTTGAGATACTCCTGAAGAAAACGTCTGCTAAGGAAATAGATGAAGGAAAGGTGGGTGTTTAACCTCTATGAAAAAAAAAAAAAAGACCAGTTTTGGGACCCTTTTGAAGCATCCTCTCCTTGAAACTAGTTGGTAGGATGAGCGAGTGTTTTTTCTTTTCTGTTCCTTGGGCTCCATGGCACTGTTTACTGTGTCTCAAAACAGTCTCAGAGGTTAGTGTGTGACTAACCTGGCTGGAGGCTGACTTCTTCTGCCTAAGGTGGCCCCAGGCTCGGCATATTTAGCAAGTGCCCCCGCAGATGCCCCACTGGGAAAGGCTATTTTGGATTCAGAAGTGAGAATTTGCTCTTCTGTTGTTGTTCATTATGTTCTCACTAAAAGAAAAATGTCCACCAGTGTAGCTTAAAGGAGTGAAGGTTCACAGAGTAATCCAGAAAAGGACTCAGCTGTGACATCTGCAAATTTGAAGGCAAAGACACAGGGGTCTGGGCAGTGGACACTGCGTGAGCTATGCCAGAGTCCAGGGCCCACTGCCTCTCCCTGTTTGGTTTTGGACGATGAAACTCAGAGCAGGATCAGGGCTGAGACCCTGGCATTGGAGCTGGGGTGGAACTCAGGTGTCTGCCGTAGGCGATGTGCTAAGCTTTGTGAAGTGCATCTTTCTGATCTGTAGAAGGAGGTAACAAATAAGCTTTTCAAAGAGGCTTTGATTGACAACATGATTGCATATACTTTGGGGGTAAAATATGTTTGGCTTTATGCGTACGTTGGGTAATGATTAAGTCAGGATAATTAGTATATCTGTCACTTTAAACTTTTGCCATTTCTTCATGGGGAATACATTCAAAGCCCTGTTTTCTAGCTATTTTGAAATCTGTACTGCATTATTGTTAATTATATACAGTGTGTTTTGTCATAGACACTGGAACTCATTCCTGTCGACTCTGTCCTTGTGCCGATGGGCCAGCCTCTCTGCACCTGCCCTGTCCCCTGCTCTCCCAGCCTTGGTAACCACTGTTCCACTCTCAACTTCTGAGGTCAGCTTATGCAGATGAGTGAGATGATTTGGTGTTTATCTTTCTGCACCTGGATTATTTCTGTTAACATAATGTCCCCCAGCTCCATCCACGTTTTCCAAAATCATAGGATTTCATTCTTTTTATGGCCAAACAGTAGTCCATTCTGTGATTGTCTCACATTTTCTTTATCCATTCATTCCTGATGGACATCCGGGTTGATTCCATATCCTAGCTAGTGTGAGTAATGCTGCAGTAAATGTGGGAATGTCAGAGTCCTCGCCTGAGGCCTGGCTCTGGGGGCACCAACAGATGAGGACCAGTAGTTTATCCCACAAGTCCAAGTGGAGGAAAAAAAATGAAGCAGAAATGGAGTTTATTTTTGGTCTGGCCACACCAGGAAGAACAGAGAGCAGTCCATGCTCCAGGTGCTGACAATAGTCTTGGGGTTGCAGAGGGAAAGAACCACAGCAAGAGCTGGGGTCTTGCCCGGCTGGCCATCTTGGTCAGAAGTGCCCACTGCTGAGCATATCTCTGGTGGTCAGGCAGGGCCTGGCCAGTGGTAAGTGGCTGCTATTGGGGCTACCTTTAACCCTTAACGTGCTTGTCCATCACACCTGCTGGTCCTGGACACCAGGATGGCTGCAGGAGGGAATGGCACAGAAGAGAATAAGGCAGGCAGGACAGTGGAGTTGGCTTCCAGGTGCTCCAGTGGTCCAGAACGAGACCTGGTGGAAGCTGGTGGTCAATACTCCATTGATTATGATGTCCCTGTCAATCTCAAGAGCATCTTGGTTACTCCCTTCTTGGTGTTGTCAGCCTTGAAGGTGAAGAAGAGCAATTAGGTGAATTTAGGGACAAATAAAACAGTCCTTAAACGACAGTGTGTCTATAGGAGGGTGGAGCGGGAGTCTGACCCTCGGGCTCGGGTAGCAGAGGAGACAGACTCAACATGCAGGCAGAGACACCCAGCTCTGCCTGTTTTCAGTCACCCGCATGGAAATCCAGTTTTCCCAGCATCCTTTATCGAGAGACTGTCCTTTCCCTGTTGTGTATTCTGAGCTCCTTTGTCAAAAATCAGTTAACTGTAACTGTGTGTGGTTAGTTCTGGAGCCTCTATTCTTCTCTGTTGGCCTATGTCTGCTTTTGTGCCAGAGCCCTGCTGTTGTCATTACCATGTGGCTTTAGTATATTGTGAAGTCAGGTAGCAAGATGCCTCCAGCTGGGCTCTTTTTGCTTCAGATGTCTTTGGCGATTTGGCGTCTTTGTGGTTTCATGCAAACTCTAGGAGTGCTTTTTCTATTCCCAGGAAGAATGACAGATGGCCAGTGTGTGGCTGGGAGGTCTTTTGTGAGTGAAGCCATCTCCACATGCACTAGTCCCTTGCTTCCCTCCACCTGAGTACTCAGGAGCAAGAGCTGACTCTGCTGGCCTCCTCCGTGCGTCCCTCCCTCAGCTGTAGCCTCCGAGCATACACAACACAGGGCCCATTATAGGGAAATTGCTAAAAGTCAAAATATTGGTGTGGGCAATTTTTCTTTTTTAAAATGAAGCCAAACCAAGGAAATTGGCAAGATATATGGACTGAAATTCAGTTTCCCTTAAAAATGAAAATAATTTTTTCATGCAGGTCTGGCTAACACAATGCCAAATACTGCTTGCTTCTGGTGAGGCATCCCCGCAGCTTCCTGGGTGCTTTTCTGAGCCAGAGAAAAGGGTGTGCCTGTCTTGGACTCCTTCAGGAATCCTGCTGGATGAGGAACTCTTACTTGGGGACACCACTGTACCCACTAAGATAAAGATAAGGAGAAGGAGAAGGAGAAGGACTTAACCAGTGTCACATACCATCACTAAATAACAGGGCAGGGACTCAAACCTGAGTTTGCAGATAAGAAATCCTCAGGCCCTAAATCCCAGCAAGACAGACATACTCCAGCCTCTGGGCTCCCCCAGGACTCTTACCTGCCTTGGTAAAGAGGAGGCTCTTGGTGTTCATTTCAACAAATACTTACGTAGCATTTACCAGGGGTCAAGTCCATGTTGAAATCTGGAGGCTGAAGTGTTGACTAGCATATGACTTCAGCTGTCAAGGTCCTCCATGAGAGACCGTGAAGGGGACGAAGTATTGCTGAAGAGAGGGGGAAGGTGAAGCAACACACCAGCAATTATCAGCGAGAAGGACGGCTGTGGACTAGCAGAGGGACAGCCCCGGTGGCCAGGTAATCTGGTCAAGGTATTTATCTTTCTAAGCCTTGGTTTTCTCACCTATGAGATTGGGGGTGGGGGTTGAATCAAACTGACCTTACAGGGTTGTTTGATATGACTCCAAGAAATAATTTGAGGATGAATGCATTAATCAAAAGTGCACGTAAAAGCCCTGGCTAGTGCCTGGTGCAGGGTTGGCTCTCAGGAGGAGTGGTGGAAGTCAGGGAAGGGATATTGTGGTGCCTCTTCAGGGTCTGGCTCTTTAGTGGAAACAGCCATTTCCTTCTGGACCCTTGTTATTCCCCTTCCTGCCCCTCAGGAGGTCCCCTGGCATTTGACTCCAGCAGAACCAGGATTCAGGTGCCCAGTGAAACCTCTCTGCAAGTCCTCTCTGTAGGAATTCTGGGCTGAGCTGTGGCCTGTGGGAGTCTCCAGTGCTGCCTCCAGAACCCACCTCCAGAACCCAGCTCTTGCTGTAGCCCAAGGGCAGGTGGTAAGACTCTGTGCACAGCCAGGCTGTGAGCTGTAGGACTCTGCCCCACGCCGCCCTGGGCTGGGACTGTAGGAGCTCATTCCACAGCCAAGAGCAGGACTGTACTCCAACAGAGCAGCGTGTGGATCAGGCACACTGCCCTCTGCCTAGTGTGTTTGGCCTTGAAATAAGAACTAGTGTGGACATGGCTGGGTTGCCACAGTGCTGGGCTATGTTCACATTAGAGCAGGTGTACCAGGGGTCACGTGGCTTTGCTTTAGGGTACAGTGCCCCCCACATACAGATGCACGAAGCTGCTGGTGAGGGAGGAGTTGCTATGTACAGTAACTAAAGTGATTGGTCCTGCTTGGCCTGAGCCCAGTGCTACTGCAGACAGCAAGACTGAGAGGTGCCATCTGGAAAAGGGAGGTACATAGGAAGGAGGGAAAATCTGGAAGCTGGGAGAAGGAGCTAAAGCAAATTTAGTTTCTGCTAAGCATGGGGAGCTTACAAGAGAGAATAATTTTAAGAGGAGAATTTTAAAGAAAGCTGGAAGAATTCTGTGTAGAATTCTTATTAAAATTATGATTTCGTGTGCAAAATAGCCTTCAACGTCAGTGTGTTTAGAATAATCTGCCTCCGCATGTGTTGTTCCTGTGCTGTGGATTCTGTTTCATTCTCCACCTCTTTGAGAATGTCCTCATCCTACCCCATGGCATGTGGGACTGTATTACATTCCCTGGCAAAGGGACTTTGCAGTGGTGATGAACGCTTAGGGGGCCTTGGTGGGGAAGGGCATCTTGGAGAGCATGGTGGTGCAGTTATGACCACAGGCTCTTTACAATGGAGAGGGGGCCAGGAGGGGCAGGAGAAAGGCAGCAAGGTTCCGAGGTGAAGGGCACTTCCCTTCTGCAGGGGCTGTGGAGATGGGAGGGGACACACCTATGGAGTGCACTCAGCTTCTAGACCTGGAACAGGCCTCAGCCAACAGGAAGAAACTGGGGACCTCGTTCCACAAACACAGGAGCAGAATCCTGCTAAAATCCCACAAGCAAGGAAGAGGATTCCTCCTGGAGCTTCTCCAAAGCAACACAGCAGCCTTGACTCGAGGGCTGGAAGGCCCAAGCCAGACTTGGGGCCACAGAGCTCAAAGGGCACTTTAGGTGTGTTTGCACCGTAAGCTGCTGAATTCATGCCATTTGTTATGGCCACAGTGGAGGACTAACAACGTAGTTGGAGAAACAGACCTGGACACACACCAGACATCTACAAATGAAAACTGCAGTCATCCACACCTACACTCACTGAACACACCAAAAGTAGGTGTTGGCCTGGACAGAAAATTCACAAATTCAAGGGAAGGCTAAAGGATTTACCCAAAATGTGGCCCAGAAAGATGGGGTGAAAGACCCCACAATAAGGAAAGACACTGGCAGCGATTATTGACTGGCGGGAAAAAAAAGAAGTACAGAGGATGAAATCACTGTGGAATTAGGTACAAAGTCAGAATGTCAGGATAGGAGAGGGATTCCAAGGGAGGTGAGACCACCTAAAGGCTTTCCTTATCAAGAGAAAGCAAGAGATTTTTTTTTAACTTTAGACTTAAGGAAAATGAAAGGTCAAATTTTCATGCTGAAGTTTTGATGACAGCTACTTGTTAAAGTGTAAATATGTGAGTGAATGTGCAAAGGAAATCAATACGTCAGATGTGCCAAAGGACGAGAAAATAGTGCACAGAGGAGCCACAGTCCCAGGCTGTAGCCGTGCACATGTACCAGTCATTACACTAAACGGCACCCTGTGGACGGATTAAGTGTGTCTATTAATCACAGAGACTAAAATTAGAATTTTAAAATAGTTAGATGCTATTTTCAAAGGAGGTGAAGTGAGATGCTTGGGGTTGTAGAGAATGTCGTCTTGCAGGGTGGATTAGTTCCTGGGGCTGGCTGGCTCTCTTTACAAATGAGAATGGATTTCAACCCCAGAGGCGAATGGCCTTTTGAAGGCCCTGTGTGGGCCAGGCATTTGTCCAACCTGGGTCACCTTCCAGGATCCAGGGTGGGGAACAGCCCCTGGTCAGCTGTCCTTTCCAAGGCAGGCCTATGGCCCTGCACACCCTGGCAGGAGAGGGCAGCGTTCCCCTCTGGAATCTCCTCTGTGACCCCCTGACCCAGGACACTGTTCACAAATCACAGTTTCAAAGAATCTTTCTCTCAACAACTTCTTTTTAGAAGGATGAAACAACTTCTGTTCCTGACAGTATCAAGGAGTTGATATGAGACTGAGAAAGATGCTGGACACTTTTTTTTTTTAACCTTTTAAATGAAGAAGCCGATACTGCCTGCCATGAGAGCAAGGATCCTGAGTGGCAGTCAACAGCAGCGCTGGGCACATGTGCTCCAGGCTGGGGACCCCCAGTTTCTACCCAGGCAGCCCTGTGGGGCTGGGGAGTCCGGGCACCACAGGAGAGGGTCTGCTCAGTTGTCAACAGGTGAAGAGTGGTCAGTTTCACTACATTGAAATTAAGAGTACCCCTCACAGAGAGGCAGCAAGATCAGGAGGAAATGGCAGTACAGAACCTGCCAAGAATCAGCATGCAGAATATAGGCACCCGGCTCCCTCTCGGCCCCTGCAGCTACACCCAGGGACCCTCCCAGCTCCTACCTCTGCAGGACCTCGCCTGGCACTTTTCCCCACCTCTCCTGCCAGTCGCCCCACCCTGGCCCCGACTGTGCCGTTGGCTAGCTTAGACATGGAGAAGCTCCTGGCCAGGTGCCACCTCTCACCTCCCTCAACCCCATGGAACTCACCTGAAGAGGGGACTGTGCTCCCTGTCTCCTCTCCCTCCTAAACCCACTCCACCAAGAAATCCTTATCAGTCATGGGTGGCCCAGTCAGGGTCGCTCTTGGACACCGTCTTACCTCACCTGTCCCTCATCATGCCTGCCTTCAGAAGCAGGCCTTGCCTGAGGTGCAGATTCTCTAGCATCCTCCTATCCTGGCTGTTCCTTCCCAGTCTGCTCTGTGGTCCTGCAGCCTTCCCCACCTCTGACCAGTAGGGCCCATCCCAGCCCCACCTGCTCCTCTGGAATATCTGCTCTCTCTTTGGGGCCTTCCTGACTCAGGTGTTCATGATGCTGACTCCTGAGCTCACCCTCAGCACCTGCCACCAACCACCTGCCTGTAGGTGGCCTGCCTGGTGGCTCAGAGACAGCCCACACACTTGTCAGGCCCTCCCTGTCCTTCCCCTCCCAGCCACTAACAAACAGGCACCCCCATCCTGGCAGCTGGCTCCATGTCGCACATGCATTCTGACCCCCAGGCCATCCAGCAGGGGCTCCTAGTGACAGTCCTTGAGCCTGGCCCCTGCCCACACAGTCACACCCTTCCCTTCCTGTAGTTGCAGCAGCCACAGTCACCCTCAGGCTTGTCCTCTGCTCCTCTACTCACACCTGGCCTCCTGGCCCTGGGCATGAGGGTCACTCAGCAGTGCCTCTTCCTGGTGTAGTCCGCTCCCCGCTCTTCAGCATTTTCAGGTCTTGAGCTGCTAAGGGAAGCTCTGCCATCAGGCGTCTGCCCCTTGGGCTCCCTCTTCCTCAGTGGCCCTTCCTCCTCCTTGAGGAGTCTTTTGACCCTTCCACTGCTCCTACAGTTCTCAAGGCTACTTTGGAGCAGGGCCACACTCTGCATCCACTGCTGTGTGCAGGCTGTCCTTACTGGGTGAATGAGGGGAAGGACCTAGATTTGCTCAGGGTCATCTGGAGCATGCCTGGTCCAGAGGGACACTCCTCTTCTCCAACAACTGGAACATGTAAGGATGCTGTGCCTCTTACCAAGAAGCACAACAGAAAATGAGAAGATTTCAACCAGCATGTCCTAGAAAACTCGAATGGCCAATAAACACTCCAGAATGCCCACCCTCACTTCATAGACACTTCAAGTTAGAAGCAAGAGACTGTGCCCTTCGTGCCCACCAGACTGGCAAACACGGGCAGATCAGGTAGTGTGGAGGGAGATGAGGCTGTGCCACAGCTGGATTCACCCCACTGTGGGTGGAGGGGTACACCAGAAGCACCGCTTTTCAAAGCATGTTGGATCACATACATGTGTGTGCATGGCCTCCAAGTGCCAGCCTGGGCCACCCCCTGGATGTGCGGGAGTCCTAGGAGCCCCATAAGAACCACCACAGCCACCGTGCTGTGGTCACAAAGCACCAGAGGCAGCCCAGAAGCCCCTTCAGAAAAGTGGGAGTGACTCATTATCTATCTCACCATGGTGGCCACAGAGCAGTGCCAATGGACAGGCCTCAGCAGTGGGCAGCTCCATGGATGCATCTCTGGAACATGGTATAGGAAGGGGAAAAAAAATCACAATGAATACAGTTAGTGTGATCCCAAGGGTGTGAAGTGCAAGTGCATGGACCTGGACTATATGAGTGTGTATGCACGTGAGTGTGTGTGCGAGTATGTGCATGTGATTGTGTGCTTGTGTGCACAACTGCGTTCATGTGTGCACTTGACTCTGTGTGTGCACATGTATGCACGTGAGTATGTATGCATGTGTGTGCATAACTGTGTGCATGTTTGTGAGTGTGTGCACGGAGGGCAGGTATGCTGTGTGTGAAGGGCACGTGGAGTCCTCAAGGCTACTGCAAACCTTCTAGTTCTTAACCGGTGGTGGAGCAAGCTGTTATTGTGCCTGGTACTCCTCAGAAATACTGTTTTTAAACATACATTTAACTTTTTAGAGTACAAAGGTCCCAGTATGATCAGTGGGATAGAGCTGTCCAGCAGGGAGGAATCCCTACTGTGGTTTATTTGTAGGAACAGTAGGGCCCTAGATCCCTGTGACTGGCCACAGCTCCCCTAGAGCCTGCATCTGCAGACATTCAGAGAATGACCCTGGCCTCAGGATGAGCAGCCACCAGCCTGAGTGCTCAGGCCATCTCACCTCCTCAGAACTAGAAGTGACTCTGTTCAGTTGTTGACATAAGGAAGAGTTTGCCAGGATCAGGGGCAAGGCCTGGACAATGTGCAGAAATCCATGAAATCCAGCTTGCTAGACCATTTCACAGTGGTGGCCTGGGCCAGCGTGCTGCTTTAGGGCCTGCATGGCTGCGGTTCAGACAAAATCCACTTCACCCTCCCACCCCCAGAGTTCTGCAGAAGCTGGTGGTTGCCATGCTCATTGCCCTCCCTGGAGGCCTGGGCTGGCCCAGCCCTGCTCCTCAGAACCGATAGCCATTTTAAACTGTGGAGGGAGGAAACTCTTTTCAGAAAAGAAAAAGCTGACCAATGATTTGAGGTTCCCCCTTGATAGATGCTCTGTGGGGCCTGCCCAAGCCCACTGCAGATGACGCCTGCAGGTGTGGCTCACAGGTGAGAGGCAAGTGTCACAGCAGCCCAGGAGAGCCGCCTTGATCCACTGGGCAAAAACCACACCCCTTCCTGCTGTCAGAGGCTCCAGGTCAGCCTAGGCCCAGAGCAAGTAGGGGCAGCCTCATTTTTGGCAGATGGTCCCTTGCAATCTGTAGCCAAGGTGTGCATTTCTTGGTCTCTAATTTATCCCTTTGCCTGCAGAATTTTATAGCAAAATCTAAAATTAGTTGAAGTTCATATCCCTAAATAGTAGGAGACCAGTAGATTTAAAGATGGGGGGAAAATACAAGTCTTCAGTCCTTCGAGTGGCCTGGTGGTTACTGCTGGGGTAGACTTACCATCCAGGCTGCCTCCTCTGATGAGATGAGGTCCTGGCAGTGGAGGACAGAGCAGGGGACCTGGGCAGACCCTGCAGGTAGAGGAGTCATTCTTCACTACCTTAAGATAGTTTTTAAAAAATGCTCTTGAAATGCTTGTTGCTGAAATGCTGTGGAGGTTATTAATACACACAGAGAATGTCTCCGATCTGATCTTATTGATTAGTGGATTGATTCCCAGGACTCTTCAAGTGTCTCACTTTGTCTGGTTCAGTTTCTTCCTTTTTGCAAAATAGAAATAACAGACCTTCTTTTATCATGTACTACACAGTGTTGATTGGTAGTGAGGCACTTTGAGATTAAGAAGGGATGTAAAAAACATGCTATAAAATTTTAAATGCTCTTTGCTATGGTATTATTAACTATAAACAGTGATCTCAAAGCAAAAACCTCATACATCAGAGAATTGGGCCCCAAGTCCCATGATATCCTTAAGAGACTTTCCACGTAAAGAAAAACTAAAATATCACTTACTGAGTTAATCTGAAGCCACCATCCCAAATGAATAATTACTCCTTGACTTTCAACTCATTCAGCAATTGAGCCCCATTAATAGCTGTGTAGGAACATCAGGCAAAGGTGGTAAAAAGCCATTTGTACTTAAGAGTGATTGGCTGCCCACTCTAATTGGGGTCCAGGACCAAATACTTGCCCGCATATGGAAAACATGTATGGTGACACAGCTGTGGGTTGCTGCCAATGAAACCAGAGAGGGTTCCAGAATCCCAGCTGTGGAGAAACTTACTCCAGTCCACCTGGCATGGCTGGGGCTGAGGAGCAGCTGCAGACAGGCTGTTGGACATGATCCACCTAGGCTTTACCTGCTTTTGAATGTGTCTTGGGATCAAGGGGACTGGGAATGCAGGGGGTAGAGCATAGGTCAACCCCTGCACTGTGGGGTGGGCTGCAAAGGGGTCAAGAGACCATCAGGGGTCAGGCTCTGTTTTTTAGTCAGGAAGCTCAGAGCTCAAAAATAGCACTCTGAGCATCAGCCAGAAGAGGGATGGGGTCCCCATGGCCCACTCAGCATTAGCTCAAGTATCTCTCTGGAGTCCTCTACAGGGAGGAGGGACGTCCATGTTCGTGGTTCTGTATGTCTGTTCTCTTCCAAATTGCCAGTCCTGGAAGTGGATTTGTGTTCCAGCCTTTAATTTTATAAAGAAAAGTCTTGACAAAGGGTGCCCCCATTTCTCCTATGTGATGTCACTCAGCGTGGATGCCTCTTGTCCTTTGGTCAAAACCAGGTGAACACAGCATGCCTAAAAAGACACCACAGGACACTGTGCCTAGAAATAAGCATGAACAAGTAGTGTGGTTTTAGTGTGTTTTCAGACAAGCCAAAGACACTGCAGGGTGAGAATGGAAATGGCTGAGAGTTACTAACTTCACGAGGAGGACACCTGTGTCATTTGGGTGAAGGCATGGCCATGTTGTCATTCAGGTGCCTTTCCCAGGAGATAGCGTTCTGTGGCACTTGGCTGGATCATGTTCTAATCAGCTCAGGCTGCTAGGACAAACGGCCATGGAATTTGGGGGACTACGGTCAGTCATAGCAGACCCCTTGTGAGTTTTAAAAAGAACTGCAAAGGCAGAGGGGAGAAGAACAGGAGGCTGCAGGCCCAGGGAGCCAGTCTCTGTACCCAGGGCTGAGTGTGGTCAGCAGAGCTGAGAAGAGCGGCCCCTGGAGGACCCCTCAGGCCTGCAGCCAATAGCCAGAAGCGGAGGTGACAGAGTGGAGGCCAGCAGCCTGGTACACCAGTAGACATGGCAAGACATCTGGAAGAGCCAGGCTTTTGTGGAGTGCCCCAGGCAAGTCAACCTTGCAAAGTGGGTCTGGGACGGGACCTCACAGTTGAGATCAACACAGGCTGAAAGTGCGGGTTTGTGGATTGGTCCAGCTCTGGTTCTGCTGTCAGACCTTGTCTTTGCCGCATGATGTAGATTAGAGATGTGCTTTAATTTACACGCACATTAGTGAGGTTTCCCTGAATTAGCCAGTGAGGACTCACTTGACCCTGGCCAGTTAACCCATGATGGCGCTGGGCAATGACCATGCAAATGGAACAATCTCCTAGGGTGGAGTCTTCTGGACGGAGATCTGTGATCATGAGGCAGGAGCAACACAGGGCCCCACCTTTGCCCATCAGGAACCATGTAACACTTCAAAGTGAAGATTCCTATCAGCTTCTACCCAGTGAAGGAGACGCTCTGCTTCCTTCCAGGTCATGACTTCATCCTGCACAAGGTGCCACCAAGATGCCTGGGCACTGGTGGCTTTCCCCTAAACAGCTGTTCTGCCTTCATCAGGCCTCACCAGCTGAGCTTCCGATGCAGAAGCACATTAGCAACACAAACAGGGGCTGGGATGACAGTGGCCAAGAGCCTGGTTCAACCTCTCCACTGCCCTGACCACTGAATGAATTCACTCCCTCACCACCAAAACCGGCCTTGGCAGTCTGCTTATTGGAAACCAATGAGAGGCATGTCGAGGGATGCCCTGGTGATCATAAGTCACCACTCAAAATTAACTGAGGTTTAAAGCTTTCCCAGAGGGAGCAGAGAGGACAGGAAGATGGTTAGTACTCAGAACATTCAAAATTTGCTCTTCTAGCTATTTTGAAGTATACAATAAATTATTGCTGACTGCAGTCACCCAGGTGCTGCAGAAAACCTATTCTTCCTGTCCAACTGTATTTTCATATTCAATAACCAATGACCTTCTTTTCCCCAATGTGCCAAATTTGATCATTAGTGATATTTCTAATATATATATATATATATGAAAATTTGATCATTAGTGATATTTCTTTTATATATATGTATATCATGCATCACATCAATATATATATATTAGAAATATCACACTGTATCCCATAAATCTATATAATTATCATGTGCTAATTAAAAATTTAAAAAATAAAATTCAAATTTCAAAAAGAATTAAGAATTGAAAAACAGAAGTGTTGGGTAGAGTTGCATATGACAGGAGCAGGTGGCCCTGAGCAGCCTAACTGACCCTCCCAAGACCAGCATCATCTTGTTAAAATGTGGGCTGGAGGTGTAGCTCAGTGGCAGAGCACTTGCCCAGCATGAGCAAAGCTCTGGGCTCAATACCCAGCACTGACAAAGCAATAGGGGGCCATCAGGGAAAACCTGGATCCCGTCTCTCACTGGATTTAGAAGAGAAAGACATAGACACACAGAGGACAGCCATGTGAGGACAGAGAGAAGACAGCCACTGCAAGCCAAGGAACGGGGCCTCAGGGCACACCTGCGATACCTTGATCATGGACTTCACCCTCTAGACTGGACTTTGTTATGGCAGCCCCAGCTGAGCAGGACATAGGAGTCTGAGGCCCCTTTTCCTCCTTGTACCCACTGGGCAGAAGGGAAAGTAGACCTGAAATCAACCTGCTTACCCTGATGCTCTGCCAGACAACAGAGGTGGTCAGCTAGACTTTTCAAAAGTCCCAAGCAATCTCCACCGAGTACCTGATAGTTTAAAATAAAACCGTCAGACACAGGTGTGGGATAAATACATACAAACAAAGTGGGCTGCTCTGGGTTTTTCTTAATGGGAAAGGGGTCCAGGACAAGGGTAAAATAGCCCTCATCCCCGAGGGTGACCTCCAGCAGGCTGGGCCTCTCCCTTGGCCAGAATCCCTGGTTGTCGGATCCTGTGAATCAGTCTTGTAGGGTGGGTGTGAAGACGCCTATGGACTTTGTCTGGGGATTAGAGTGCATTGTGCAGGCCCAGCCAACCACACTGTCATCTATCATGCATTGCATCAAATCACTGCCAGAGCCCAGCCCTAGCCAGGGTGCAGAGCATGCAGTGAGGTGGCCACTCAGCTCAGGTCCTCTGTTTTTCCCAAAGCCTGATATGCAGCATGATCCTGTCCCCAGCCCAGAACTGGAACCAGCAGTCAGGCAGAACCAAGACCCTTCCCAACACCTTCTGACGTCACTGAGCCCAGAGGTGCACAGCCTCGTCATCACCAACAGGGACCATGCCCGGCATCCCTCACTAGGTAGCTCTGCTGTGCTCTGCTGACCCGTAGACTGGTGCCCGGCCCCTCCTGCCAGCCAGCACTGAGGCTGCAGAGCCCACCAGGTCTGCAAGCCTGATAGTTGCACTGGGGCTCCAGCCCCGCCTGTGCATTCCTCCCTGGACCAGCCAGGGCTGGAGCGGAGGCCTGGAGTCTTCTCCCACTCTGCGCTTGGCCTCTGCCACCCAGAAGACAGCCCTTCTCACAGACCCCAGCAGGCCTTCCTGGGCTGCTTGGCTGCTTTCCCTGGGGCCCAGCTGGACACCCTCCTGGCCTTACTGAAGAGGTCCCCACAAAGGGATCTCCAGTGCCAAGTATGTCTTCTGGGAGACTGGGAGCTGGTTGAGCATCACTGAGAGAAAGCTCGTTCCCACCTTCATCTTTTATGACCCTTTACCAGAAAGCCTTGCTGCCCCACACTCCTTCTCTCAGGGCCTATGTGGCCAGGCTGACACACACGTCAGTCAAAGGACACAGTGTCTGATGGCCACCATGCTGTCTGACATGCGACAACAGAGTGCAAAACCAAAAGTTGCTCCAGTGAGCTCTGGCGTCCAGTCGTCCAGGGTGCTTGTGTAGATCCCCTTGCTGGAGCCCTGTGCAGTCACAGAGACCAGGGAGAGTCCCCAAGAACCAGGAGACTTCCTGGGGGCACACCAAACACCAAGACAGAGGACTGCTCTGTCTTACAACAGGGGACAGCTTCTTGCTTCCTAGAATCAGCCAGGGTTGTTCATACCTGGCATGGTGGCATGTGATTAGTCATAGTGTCCCACCTCTGTCTCTGGGGGGGACAGAGTGTGCCCCTTGTTGTCCCATCCAGGGCAACAATGCACACTTCCTGAGAGATGATGGATTCTGCGGCCAACTGTCACCAAGCTAGTCCAAGACAACATGTAGTGACCATGAGCCAGACTTGATGCTAGGAGTATCTTGAACAAACGGCCCGACCCCACACCACGCTCTCCCCAGGGAGTGTTCTGAATACACAAAGCACAGCTGATTTCTCATCATTACTCTCCCCCTCCACAAAAATGAAGGGTAAACCCTTGTGCTGCTCAAGCCACTGAGCTGTGTGCTTCAGTCTGCTGGACCCTGAGAAGGACTGGGGAACGCAGAGTAGCTCTGCAGACTTCACGGACACTGCGTTGGTCCAGGGCTCTCAGGACAGAGATCCTGACAGCAAAGGCTCAGATTCTACAGCGTTGGCCCTGCTGAAAGACAGCTGGATTCTTGAATCCTCAAGAGCAGAGACCTTGAAGGAAGGAGAACACAGCCTCCCCAGGACAACAGGCCTGGTAACCCATTGTTAGGCTCTCTGCAGTGCAGGTGACCACAGGGATAAGAATGGTGGTGCTCCAGGCTGCAGAGTTGGAGAAGCTCCCCCTCAGCACCTAGGACTGCTTGGTGACCACTACATAAACAGCACCGGCAGCAACACACACCACTTTGAGAGCATTTATTGCATTTCAGGAACCTTCAGACACAATAGCTAATTAAACAGTGATAGAAACTTTTAAAGACAGGTTTGCTGATCTCCATTTTATAGATGACAAAATTGAGGATTAGAGAGTGATATTAACTTTCCCAAGATCATAGGGCTAGAAAGTGAAAAGCAGAATCCATACTGTCCTCTTGAGTCTGACTTCCAAGTCTGCACAAGACAACTGCATGCTACAGGGCACACCTACCCTCATCTGCTTCATGTGTGTTCCACTGAATGTCCCTTCCCACTTTCCCCCTCCCTATGTGTGTTGCTCTTAGAACTGTTGGTTCCATTTCACACAGGAGTCAGGCTTCCTGCAAATGCCAGTGGAGCTCCTTCCCTGTGCCTGGCAGTCTCGTGGTGGCTTTGGTAATGTTGGAAGATAAAAGAGAGAAGGCACACCGTGTTTAATTGTGATTGTCTCCTATGAGTTAAAAGAACAGGGGAAGAATTAGGAGCCACTGAAAGTCGAGAGAAAGGAGGGTGAGAGAGTTCCTGGCTCCTCAGATGCAGGTAGCCAGAGCACGTGGTCCAGTGGTGACATTTCAAGGTGACAGCAGAATCAGCACCAACTCATAGCTAGTGGTCTCTGAAGGGCTCTGGGGAAAAAGGAGAGATGAAGAACAGAGTTGGGCCAGGGACTAAAAAAGGCTCCATGAACTCACACTTGCAGTCATGAGCTGGACCCAGGGCCAGTGCTAGACTGGACTCCCCAGTGGATGGCTCGCGAGCCTCTAAATGAGCACAAGTGGGGATGAGCAGGAGGCCACGGCTGTCCTCAAGTACACCTGAGCTCCACAAGCACCATTTCCTTTCTGGTGGGAATTCCCTAGTAGTGGCCTGAGAACATGTAACAGACACTGTACAGCTGAACTTCAGCAAGCATCCAGCCTTGTCTTGTGAGAGACTTGGGTGGGAACCAGGAGTGAAGAGAGGACATGGGGTAGAACAACCCTTGGAAGAGGTCTGTCCATGAGACAGTCGGTCCCAAGGGAGATAGATATCTCTGCACCTATAATTGGGCTCAGTCCATTGTCTTGTCTCATCCAACATTGCCGTTGGTGTTGGTGTTGGCATTGGTTTTGGTGTTGTGGTGGTAGTGTTAGTTTCCATGTTTGTGTTGGTGTTGGTGTTTGAGTTGGTTTTGGTGTTGGCATTGGTTTTGGGGTTGTAATGGTGTTGGTGGTGATAGTGTCCATGTTGGTGTTGGAGGTAGTGCCTGTGTTGGTTTTGGTGTTGGCATTGGTTTCAGTGTTGTTGTGGTGGTGGTGGTTAGTGTTCACGTTGGTGTTGGTGTTAGTGCCCATGTTGGTGTTGGAGTTGGTTTTGGTGCTAGCACTGGTTTTGGTTTTGTATTATTAGTGGTGGTGTTAGTGTCAACATTAGTGTTGGTGTTGGTGTTAGTGTCTGTGTTGGTGTTGGAGTTGGTTTTAGTGCTGGCACTGGTTTTGGTGTTGTGGTGTTATTAGTGGTGGTGTTAGTGTCTACACTGGTGTTGGTGTTAGTGTCTGTGTTAGTGTTGGTATTGGAGTTGGTTTTGGTGTTGGTGTTGGTTTTGGTTTTAAATAGAGTCTCACTGTGTTGCTCAGGCAAGTCTCAAATTCCTAAGCTCAAGCAATCCTCCCACCTCAGCCTCCTGAGTGGCTGATACTACAAGTGGCACTCTGCACCAGCTCTTTGTTCAACATTTTTAACAATGACTTTGGTGGAATCATAAAAATCACATCTGTAAAAGTTATGAATGGCATAAAATCGGGGAGTGGGGGGATAATGTCTTCTGTGACAGAAGCAGGTCCCAGAAGACCTGGATGCTGGGAAGAAAGGCCAACGGTAACAGGAGATCCGATAGGAATACATGGATTGTGCCCCGTGGGCCCGCAGACAGGACAGTAGCAGGGGGGAGGGATAGGCTGCTGCTGATTCTGACCCCGGCAGGAGGCACGTGCATGACGAGGCCATCAAGAACTGTAATTTGATCCAGATTATATAAAGAAGTGTGGTAGTTTGAATTAAGGAAGTGAAATGTCATCTTCTTCAGTTGCCAGATAATGAAACTACGTGGGGCCACATTTTAAGAGGGACCTAGTGTGTGGCAGTGAGAGTGGTGAGAGGGCTCAAAGTCAACCCCCCAAGAGTCAGTAGGAGGAACCAGGTATGATTTTGAGAAGAGAAATTACGAGTATCTGTTTGTCTCCCTAAATAGGTGAGGTACTGGGCTGGGTTTTAGAAGGAGCAGGTCAGTGGCACACCTGTGGGGCAGGTGGGAGGCCCTGGGTTTGATCCCCAGTGCTGCCCAAAGCAGGGAATGCTAAAGAAGTAGAATTAGGATTAATATCAGAAGCTATGTGGAGCTAGACAATAAATGAGGAAGTTATATGACAGTAGAGTAGCCACGAGTGAAAAGGAATGTTCCTTCAGATTTTGGCAGAGGTGGTGTGGCCCTCCTCCCTTGCAGGAGCTCAACAGCATTTATTAAACACCAGCTGGACACTGCACATCCCATGTAGATGCTTACTTGCCTTCAAAACAACCCTGTAAGATGCACCTTATCCCACGTCACATGTGAGGAAAGGGACTCTTGGAGGTTAACAGCCCACTCAAGTCACACAGCAAAAGAAGAACAGAGTGAAGACTTGGCCTACAACCCCTCAACACCAGAATCTGCCCTCTACCAGGACATGTTGCCTACCCAGTCTTCTAAAGGACAGTTTTATGTCCTCCTCTATCACCAACAATAGTAACAATATAACAATATTTTACAATCGTATAATAGCTTGCATTTATGGAATATTTACTGTATACCAGCACCAATCTAAGCACTTTACACAAAACAGTCTATCTAATTCAACTAAGGCCCCAAGGGTAGACATTATTGTGCCCATTTTACAGATGATGAAGCTGAGACACAGAGGTTTGGGAACTAGCGGCTTACCCAGTATTTAGACACAGGCAGTCTGGTACGAGTCTTCAGAGTAAAAACCACAGAACTCCAGGTGAGGGTACATAAGATCTATCCAGACTGAGTCCAGCTAACCAGAGACAAACACAGGGCAGACTTTGTGGCTCCAGAGGAGGCTGAGCCCACTTGCAGGGGAGCCTGGAGTGGACGCAGTGGCTTCCCTGCCCTGGTCCTGGAGTCAGGTGCCAAGGTAGGGACACTCATCAGCATGCTGAGGATCATACAGCCCTGGACAGACCACAGAGGCCTTGGCCTCTGAGTGCCAAGGCAATTGACAGGACCCTTTAGGTTAGACATGAATAAACCAACTCAAGCTAGCTTAAGCAAAGAAGGGCATTTACTGGAAGAATCTAGAAGAGGGTGAGAAAGTTGGGGGTGCTGAGCGCCTGGCCTTACATTGGAATGACTTAGGACATTAGGACATTCAAGAACCTGAGGGCTATGACCAGGACTTAAAACCAAATAGAACTGGTTCTTCTTATTATTTTCTTTGGTTTGTCCTCACTTTGTCACTGTCTGTGGACTGATTTTCTCTTACAGAAGAATGGGTTGAGGTGGCAATAGGACACCAAGAGATATGGCCTTAGGCTTTGGGTTTGCCTTCTAGAGTAGGGTATTCTCCAGCAAAGAGAGGTGTAAAGGCCCAGGGTTGATTCCTTTGGCTATTGGGGGAAGGGCCCAGGGCCCAGCAAGGGTCCCTATACTAATCCCTGAGGCCATCAAAGCAACAGATGCACTTGTCATCCAATCCAGACAGTTAGAGCTGTGCTCAGATACTCTCATGCACCCAGACAGGGCAGAGCTTATTCAAGTGCAGATGTTGACCTCAAGAAGGAGCTTTGAGATGGGACTTGGACTCTGCAGTCCTAACAAGCCCTGGGGTGAAGCCGCTGCTGCTGGTATCCAGGTCACACCATGAGGACCCTGGCCAGACCTTGGGGTACAGGAGTCAGATAGAAGGATGAGTGGGGTTCACAGAGCTGGTGCTAGGTGGGTTCTTATGACTAGAGAAGTCCCTACAGTGTGTGTTCCCCTCAGCCAGACTCATCCTGCATTCAGCAAGTTAATCAAATACCATTGGACCTGGAACTTTCCAAACATACTTTAAGGAAAAAGCCAGAAGGCATCAGGAACTGGTAGAGGTCCTTGATGTGCAGAAAAGAAAGAGGAGCACCAGGCTTGGGGGCAATGGGAGCACTGGGCACTTGAGGGCTGGCGTGGCACAGGGGCCTACCTGCTGTCTTCGCTCTGGGAGACCACACTCTGGCTCACACAGCACCTGCCTGGGTCTGGCGGCAGAACTGGTGGCGTGTGCTCTTGTCTCAGAGGGAGACTGCAGGGACTGCGAGGACTGAGGCTGTGTCCTGCAAGCGGGTTGCATCTTCCGTGCCCAGTCCTGATGGCCAGCACACCTAGAACCACAGCCAGCAGAGCGGTGGTCCAGTCAGGTGCCCACTGCCAGCCTACCTGAGGACAGCAGCAGAGCCCTCTGTCCTCTGGGCAGCAGCCATCTATAGACAGAAGGGCCTGGGTTCCGGGCTTGCCTGAGAACACAGGGAGGATTCCAGGTCCTTTGGTCATCTGGTCGCTAAACCGTTACCAAGAAATACTGGAAATGCCAGGATGCTGTTGGGCTACCCGGAGGTTGGAATCAGTTTAGAACCCTGCCTGTGGGTGTGTCCTCCTGGGCCCCTGCCTTCAGGGAGGGGGCCCTGGGGCCACATTGGGCTGGTGGCAATATGCTCAGAGGAGAGGTTCCTTGCTGCTTGGATGGTCCTTGTTCTTAGGAACCTCAGCTCATTGTCATGAACAGAGAAAGGCCAGAGCAGCATGGCCTGTCCTCCTGCACCTCACCACCAGGCCCCTCAACAGGGTGTTTTCCCGGGACCTGGGCCTCTGCTGCAGAGGTAACTGCCTGCTCAAGATGTTTCAGCAGCTAGCAACTGGCTGTGGCAGGACCCTCCAGTCATTTCAGCTGGCCATACGTTTTCCAGATGGAAAAGTCAGTACCCTGACGCAGCTAATGAATTTTTTGATTGGAGACTCTTAAGGCTCCTGATCAGGTTCCAGGACTGGCGCTGGAGTGAGTCCTGCCTCCAGGCAGACTGCAGTGACTCTACTTGAAAACCTCCCGGTCTCCCAGAAAATGGATCTGACCCCCTCGCTCACAACCAGAGCTGGCTGGACTGGTGACAGTGGACTCATCCAGGTGAACAGAAAGGAAGCAGGAACAGGATGTGGGGTGAGATGGGAAGCGAGAAGCCCCTTTGGGAGGCCCCTGTGAGACACAGCCCCTGGTGCCCGAATCTCCGGAGAGCAGGAGCTCCAGTGTGCAGGCGCCTCCCCAGGCTGAAGGAAGGCCCCAGAGCGAGGCGGCCCTTCTCAGCTATTTCCAAATCCCAGCACCATGGCTCTGGTGACCTCCTCAAGGGTCTCCAGGACCTGTGCACTTAGTCTCTGCGGTCACATCTAACTTACTTGGAAAAGGAGCCAAGGTGCAGGCCATGGGGCAGTCTGAAGACATATATGAGTGGTTGGTCTGGAGGCAGCACTGGCTGTGGGTGAGGAAGAGGGACAGGAGAGACGGCCACCAAGACAAGAACTGATCCACACACGCCCGTCTCCCAGCTGATAAGTCTGCTGTGTCCAGATGGCACACTAAGGAGCGGACCCTCCCCATGGGCACTTCTGTCCTTGGAATACAAAATTCCATTTAACTTTTATAAAGCTCTGCTCCCGGGACAACCTGGGATTCTCAACACCTATGGAATTCGTGGCACCTTCGTCTGGTCCAGGTGTGAGACCAGGAAAGCACAGCCTGCTCACCTGACAGAGCGGTGCTCACAGCTCCTCAGTTCAAAGGAGCCTGTTGTTAAAAGCATATCCTTATTGACAGGCCAGAGGGACTGCATTTGAGTGTTTCTTTCTAAAGACAAATCTGTTCCCATAGTTTTAAATAATTTTAACACAGCTCCTGAAAATAGCGAAGAGCATTACCCACACATCTGTGTGATCAGTGGTAGGGAACATACCTCCAATATCTGTGCCCACGCCTGCAAAATCCACAGAGGTGTCTCCTCCCACTCTGCAGTCCACATGGCCCCTTTGACAATGCTGAGCCCAAACTGCAAAGGAACCATGGCATCAGGCCTAGCTTTTTTCCTTATCCTGCCCTGGCCAGCGGAGTGAGTGGGCAGCTGCTCTCTCCTGGCAAAAATACTCCACTCCACCCAGCACCTCCGCCACCCTTAGGGTTTCACTGAAATAAATGCAGAGCATGGGAAACTGAATCAGGAGCCCCAAATCCAGGCTCAGCCCTGCTGCTAATGAGCTCCAAGACCCTGGGCAGAGCATGCCAATCATGTGCCTGACCTTCCCCACACCTAAGGAAGGAAAGAAGTCAGGACTCTGATGTCCCTGCCACACTGATAGGCCACAGCTTTGGGATGTCCACTTGTAATCTTCCTGGCAGTACACTCGTCCAATGACGGTCATGTCTGACTGGCCACAAAGCACTGAGTCCTGTTGCATATTCACAGGGCCTTCTCTGGGCCCTGATGCCCCAGCTGGGCCCTGAGATAGGAGTTCCCTATTCCTGTGGCCAGTTGTAACAGACACATCACTAGGATGAGATATCACTGAATCTAGACTCAGAAGGGCCAAGAATAGTAGTTGACCTTAGCATGATTGATGAAGGAACTGAAGTCAAGTTGAAGGCCTTGAGAATTCAAATAGGATAATTAAACTACTGTCCAGGGGACACTGTATAGGTCTCAGTTGACACTGCAATATCCCCTTGCAAAGCTTGGGCTTTGGAGATTGCCATACCCAAATGCCATGGCCTTTCACCATGACATGGAGAGCACACTGGCCAGGACAAGTCTCAAGCATCAGTCTTTTCATTGTAAAGATGAGGGACCAGCTGGGACAAGGGGTAAGGCTACCCACCCAGCATTTTCAGAGACTCTGACAATATATTTGGAATTTCCGCTGGTCATCTCTCTACCCTGATAGAATCCCAGGTCTTCAAAAGATGGTGTAGGGAACAAGTGTGGACCCAGCTTTGAAATTCCAAGTTCTTCTCTCATTGAACACTTACTGGAAAGGTCTTCCCCAATGAGCTAAAATAAATATCCTTTCTTCTACGCAAAGCCACAAATAGCCACCCAAAGGGAAGAAAGCAGGGCCAGCTCACCAATGCTACCTGGTGTGGGGTCCCACTCTGGCACTCAGTGAGCACCGTCCCAACCAAGTCTGAGCTCCAGTTTCCTTCAGAGAGGCCAAGGAAAGGTCCCCAAGACCCTGCTGCATCTTCTCCACTCTGGGATGAAAGTGCTATTGGGTCACGTGTTGTAAAATGTATCCTGGTTCAGCTCTTGACTCAAAAAGAATCCATGCTAAAGTGGGAGTCGCCAAAGGCAGCACCGTAAGTGAAGCCCAGCAGCGGTTGTTTTCCAGGAGCTTTGAACAAGAGCTGGGCATGTATCCCTGTGTTCTGCAGAGGAATGTGCTTTGTTAAAGCAGATGGCTGATGCTTTTCTGAGCACCTGTTCCACTGTGGTACTAACAACTGTCACTAGAGTCCATCTCCACCCCCACAGGAAGAAATCCCATCTTGCAAGAGATAGTCCTAGAGAGTCTTTTTGCTTCAGAAAAACCCACATATCTAGTATCTCTGGGCGACGTGGACAATCACAAGCCAAGCTCATGAGGGCAGCCTTATCTCACACATGAGGTATTGGAATGAGCTCCCAAGAACAGGCAGAGTGGCTGCAGACATGGAGAAGTATTTTGGATCATGAGGAAATGCATAGCAGCTCTGAAGGCCTATCTGTCCTATGTAGCCAGACACGCCATATTCTTTAGTGAAACTGTAGTCACCTTGACTTTACTCCTTTAATCTTCACCTTCAGTGGGAATGAGCATCGCCTCACTGCAGACCCAGAGACTTGGCCAGGAGCCTGTGGACCAGTGATGCTCAGGAAGCAGGCACTCTCCTTGCTCCTCCCAAGTCTTCTGCTGCTTGGTTGAACGTACAGAATAGCCAGCAGAGCTCCAAACAGAACATCTTCCTATGGAGGAAGTTATAAAATTCCTAGTTAGAGGGGCCTGTATGCAGTCAGTTCTTTTCAACCTTCTCTCACAAAGACTTTGTAGTTAAAGTTGAACTATTTCTCTATTCCCTATAGATTGTGAATGCTTTGAACATTCCCTTTCTTTTAGTGGAATATTTGTTCATATTATGAAAGATTAACACAAGTAATTAACAAATTAATCAGCAGGGAACTTGAATAGACACTTCACCAAAGAAGACATACGGATTGCCAATGGGTACAAGAAAATATACTCAACATCACTAGTCATGTGGAGACTGAAGAATTTCACCAGAGAAATGAAATCTATGAAAAATAATCAATAAACATTAGATATGTAGCAACTAAGTTTCTACATATAGATTCTATAGGTGGATTTAATACAGATTAGACACAAAGAAAGGATTCATAAACTGGAAAATAGGTCATTAGCAAATCCTCGAATTGAGCACAAGTAGAAAATTTTTAAAGGAATGATAAGATACATATAGGACATAGTGGAAAGGTCTGATCTGTGTATAACTGGAATCCCAGGAGGAGAGGGGAGAGAACATATTGGCCAAGAATTTCCAAAGGTGATGAAAGACATCAAGCCGTAAGTCAAGAAAATTTATATATCCCATGCTGCAGAGAAAGAACCCTAAGAACATTATAGATCTGCTGAAAGACAACAAAATGCAAACTGTTACAAAGAAGCGAAATAAAAATGACACATGACCATCAAAAGAGAAAAAATAATCTACAATGGACTTTTCAGCAGAAAAACTGGAAACCAGAAGTCAATGGAATGATATCTTCAAAGGATAGAAAGAGTATGTCAACCTGGAATTCTAATCCCAGTGAAGATGCCCTTTAAAAAAAGAAGACTCAGGTGTTTCTATAAAAACAGACCCACACTGACAAAATACTGGAAGAAGGAATGATCCCAGACAGAGATGTAAGAGTTCAGGAAGGAATGAGGAGCTTTAAAAAGAGAAAATAAGTGGCTAATTATAAATGGATACTGACTGTCTAAAATAGTGGTAGGAATGTGTTTGTCATAGAATCTAAAAATATAGAGAATAAAAGTTACTGACAGTCTTGCTATTGTGAATTGTGCTGCTATGAACATCGATGTAACTATGTAATGTTTTGAACAGCCAACAATAAAAAATTAAAAAAAAAAAAAAGTTACTGACAATAGCACACAAAATACAGTAAGGAAGTGTTGGATGGAATGCAAATGTTATAAGGCCCTTGTTCTGTCCAAGGAGTGATGGAATTATCAACTAAAGTATATTCCTATATTCCAATATTTGAGAATATAATGTACAATATCTACTATGGAAAAAATATTTTTAAAATATACTTCTAACAAGCTAACGTGAGGGAGATTGAGAGTATTTTTTTAACGTTTTAACCCACAAAAGAGACCAAATTAAAAAGAACAGATGGGACAAGTAGGAAAGAATAATAAACCAAAATATAGCAGTTGTTATATTAATTTTGAATAGATTAATTTTCAGTTAAAAGTTAGCAGGAATATAAACTGGCATAACTACTTTGGAAAATTTTGGTATTATTTTCTAAAGCTGAAAAGGTGCATACTCTTTGAGCCTGTATTTCCATTCTAGGCATATACCCCCCAAAATACACACACATACACACCAAAAGACATCTTCAAGACTGTTCACAGCAGCATTATTCATAATCCAAGCCACTCAATTACCTATCACCTATAGAATGGGTAAATAAATTGTGTTATGTTTATAAAGTTAGATACTCTATAGGAAGTGAATACTGCTTCCTACACCTTGGATGAATCTCTCACACATACTATTAAGTGAAAGAAACCAGACAAAAAAGAGTACATAATTATGACCTTGTATTTATATAAAATATCTGTGAAGATAGAAGTCAGCATAATGACTCTATTTGGGAGAAGGATAATGACTAGGAGAGAGCACAGAGCTCCAGAGCATGGGCATGTTCTACGTCTTGGTAGAGATAGTATTACATGTATGACTTCAGTTTATAAAAATTAAACTGTAAACTTTAATTTTTGGACACTTAAAGAAATGTATATTTCAATTCAAAAGGTTTTTCTTAAAAGGAAGGAAAGTAAAATAAGTCCATTTATAATGGCATCAAAGTAATAAGTACTTAGGAATAGACTCAACCAAGGATGTCAAAGACTTGCATATTGACAACTACAAACCATTGCCAAAGAAATGAATGGGAAGACATCCAGTGCTCATGGATTAAAAGACTTAATATGGTTAAGATATTAATTACCCAATGTCATCTAGAGATTTAATATGATCTTCATTAAAATTCCCATCGTGGTTTTTTTTTCAGAAGTAGAAAAATCTATCCTAAATTTCAGATGAAATTTCAAGAGACCCCCGAATACCCAAAACAATCTTGAAAAAGTGGATCAAAGTTGAAGACCTCACTTCCTGATTCAAACATCATTATAAAATTACAGTAATCAAAATTGTGTATGTAGTACTAGCATGAAGATGGACCCAATAGACCAAAGGACTAAAAGAGAACTCAGAAAAAGAGCCCTTATACATGTGGCCAGACAACCTTCAGAATAGTGTTGTAATTATTCAATGGGGAAGGGATGTCTTTCAACAAATGGGGCTGGAAAAAACAGGATGTTGAACTGAGTGGAATACTTACCCCACATGATGTTAAAAAAAAATGACTCAAAAGTGAATCTGAACCTAAGAGGTAACAATATAAAACTCTTGGGGAAACTTCATGCTATTGCATTTGGCAATGATTTCTTGGAAATTCCTCCCAAAACTACAAGCAACAATAGCAAAAATAAATAATTTGAGTGACATTAAATTGAAAATTCTGTGCATCAAAGGACACAGAGTGGATAGGCAACCTATGGAAAGAAATATCAGCCAAATCATGATAAGGGATTGATGAATTCAAAATATACAAAGAATTCCTTCAACTCGGTAGCAATAACAAAGACAATATTTAAATGAGAAAAGGAATTGAATTGACATTTCTCCAGAGAAGATGTACAAATGGCCAGTGAGCATGTGAAAAGATGCCAGACGTCGCTACTGGTTAGGGAAATACAAATCCAAACCTCAGTGAGACCATAGGCACTCGGGTAGCTATAATGTAAAGAAAAAGGAAACAGGTGCTGGCAAGGATGTGGAGAAGTCAGAAGCCTGTGCTCTGCTGCTGGGGATGTCACATGGTGCCCCTGATATGGAAAACAGTAGGGCAGTTCCTCAACAAGATAAAAATGGACTCACCATGACCCAGCAGTTCTGCTTGGGGTACACATAAAGAAGAACTGAAGCGGGATCTCACAGAGAGAGAGGCCTGTACACCCGGGCTCCCAGCAGCTTTACCTACTCTGTCCAGGATGGAAGCAGCCATTTCTTCCTGGAAGAAGGGATTGCTTTGAAGGCGGTCCATAGACATAGTGAGAAAGTGTTCCACCTACAGAAGGTCGGAAACTCTACCACAGGCCACACCACAGCTGAGTCTACAGACTTCTGAGAAGTAAAGCAAAGAGAACCCCAAGAGCACAGAAGCCATATCACCCCCCTTGGACAAGGTTCCCAGAGCAGTCAGATGCACAGAGGCAGAAGAGGGAACAGTGGTTTCCTGGCCTGGAGGGAGGGGAGGGGATTGTCTAATGGGTCAGAGTTTATGTTTGGCAAGATGCAGAGGTTCTGGAGATCACTGCACAGCAGTGTGAACACACTTAACACCCCCACTGGGCGCTCACAAGTGGTTGGGGTGGGAATCCTATGTTGTGTGTATTTTACCACATTTAAAAATTTTAAAGAATTTTTGAGAAAGAGAAAAGTAGAAGGGAGCATGAACCTTTGGATACAAATTTGGCTGCACATGAGAATTATCTGGAAAATTTTAAGTATAGTGCAATTGCATGTTAATGCAGTTTTGCAATTACAAAATATAAAATATGACTAATATTTTATTTATACATAAAATTTCAAATGATGTAACTCCTCCAAGATTTTAAAAGTTAAACAAGAATCACAGTGTCATTTCTGGGAGGCTGAGTGAGCCGCGAATGCCAGGGGTAGTATTGACGTTAGTCAGCTGACAGTGCCATTACTGCAGGAAAACTAGAAAAGTGCTGTACATCCTGAGTTATGGAGAACAGTCAGGAGTGTATCCCTGACGGGAACTGTCCAGGGAGGGGTCCAGGATTTTGTTGAGAATGATGCGAGTCCTCGATTATTCATTGTGAAGTAATTTAATGGGTTTGGATTAGAGCATCCTTAGAAATAAGTGGTAGGGGACAGGGGCGTGGACCAGGACAGTGTCCATAGGGATAAAACATTTAGAAGAAATAGTCTGCAGGCCTTGGTGATGAATTAGGCGAGAAGAGGGAAGAAGACAAGCTAAGAACAGTCCCGAGTGTCTGGGCTGGGTAGGAACATGAATCATGGTGTCTCATAGGGATGGAGGGTTGCGGCGCGAGCCAGGAGTTCATTGGAAAGTCTGGATTTGAGATGCCCTGGAATGTCCAAGACAAAGATGGCACCAGGAAAAAGAAGGGCTTCCACTGAAGAGCAATGGTGGACTGTGGGGAAGAGGAGAACCCTGGGCAGACACTGGGATTCTTGCTGAGGAAGGCTGACAAGGTGGGAGAGGTGCTGGCGTGTGCAGAGTTGGAAGTGGAGAAGGTGTTCCTGGGAGCCAGGGTCCCCAGGGTCAGAGCTTACAAGGGTAAAGTGAACCTAGAAAGTCCCTACTGGAATTAGCAAGGCCTGGGCAGTTGACCTAGGGTCTGGGCAAGTGGAGGATCAGGCTCTGGGTTAGAGGAGCAGGAGGGTGGGAAGGGAAGTCCTGGAGGGCTGGCTGGACCCCCTGCAGATGGCTCTCCTGAAAAGTGTGGCTGTGGAAGATCTGGGGAGAGAGGGGCTGGGATGTGCTGGCTTCATCAGGGAGCTTAAGGGTGGACACATTGAAACAGTGATGCAGGGGTCCAGACAGAGATGGAGAGGGGTCGTGGGAGTTCTCTGAGGAAGAGCACAGCCTGCAGGTCTGGCTCCACCTGAACATCCATTTAAACTTGAGCAGGTCATTTAATCTGTTTGGGCTGTAGCATACACACACACACACACATTCACACATACCCCTCTCTCTCTCTCTCTCTCTTTCTCCCAGCCTCCACCTGAGGTTTTCAATCACACTCCACAGATCTGTCTCGGAGTGCCCACATTTCAGCCTCCACCATGGAGGCTTGACATCTCTCTTGTGTGTTTTTAATTTTTTATTTTTTTATACTTTTTTATTTATATATTTTTTATTTATTTATATTTATTTTTTATTTTTAGTGATTTAATGTATTTTTGTATATAATTTACAAAAGCAAAACTGTAGTAAAAGGAATTATAAAACACAGCAGCTCCTGCCCCATGCTAACCTACTCTCAGCCACATTCAGTCTCTAGGAGACTCAGCCACATTCAGTCTCTAACCCTGGTGCAGAAGCCAATAGATAAAATCAAACAGGTTAAATTCTTACCTCAGTGTTTCCAAATCGCAGAGGTTCACTCTCTCTTCCCTGTCTCCATTCCCTCCCGAGTAATGAAATACCAATTTGGGGTTAAAAGCATTTTCATTATTATGAGCATGCAAATGTTGTTCATGACTCCGCTTCCTCTTGGGAACAACCCCTCCTTTCTTCTGCCAGAAATATTTGCCTCTTTTGTCCCATTGGCCTTGATTTCCATTTAATGGCTGCTATTTTTTTCCCCTAAGTGTTCCAACATCTCAAACACCCATCAATGTCTCCTCTGACCTTGTTTGATCGGCAAGGCTTCCTGGAGACTCGAATCCCAGCAGCCTCTCAGTGGCTGCAGAGCCTCCAGCTTGGGGACTCCCTCTCTTGCGCCTGCAGCGGAGCCCAGGTCCTGCTGCACATCTATGTCCTCCTTGGCTTGCACTCTCCTTGTGGTACCAGCCTTCCTCTGGTGACTCAGGAGGCAGTGCTATTGAGTTCTGTGACACTGAAAATATTTTATTCTACCTTCACCTTGGATCAGTAGTGGGCTGTTTACATTTCTGGCTGGGAGAGAAGTGTTTCAAATGATAAGGGTTTGGACCACTATTGTGTAGCTTCCATCTTTGCTGTTGAGCTCCCTTGAAGTGTTCTGTTTTGCTCCTCTTGGGAGCTTTTAGATCTTATTTTCATCCCTTTATTTCACAAGTGTGTGCCTCATGTGGTTCTCTCTTCATTGTTTTCCTTGGTACTTGGTGGACCCTTGCATTATGAAGATTCATGTCCTTCAGTTTCAAGAAAGTTTCTTGAATTATTTCTTTTGTTATTTCTCCCACAATGTCCTCTCTCTGGAGCTGCTTATAGTTCAATATTGGACTTTCTGGTTTGATTTTATAATTTTATCTTTTCTTTCTCTGTTCTCCCCCTGACCCCCCCCCCATCTTATGGAAGACTGTTTTAACATTGTATTTCGACTCTTTGTTAGTCTTTAACTTATTTATCCTATATTTAATTTCCAGTGTTATTTTTATACTCCTTTGTTCCTATTAGATACAAATCATTCTCTTATCTCACCCACCAGCACCCATACTATGTAAATTCTACCTGTTCTTCAAGGTCCAGCTTAAAGTTTAACTTTTATGAGAACTTACAGCACAGTCCAGCTCTCTGCATTGGCCAGGAATTCAATGGTATCACTTCAATCTCTGCCATCTAATGTATCAGAAGTTAACACAGACAACCCACTTAAAAATTATGAATAAAGGAGTTGGAGTATAATTCAAGATAATCCTTCAAAATAAGACCAAGTAGGAAAAATGAAAGACAAAAGGAAAGAAAAGATGAAATTAGAGGATCAAACCAGATGGTCTTAACATCTGATTAAAAGATGCCCCAGAAAAAGAAAATAGTTTACTTTTTCTTTATCAGGCACAGTGCCCTGTCTAGAATTGGAAATAAAACAAGTGTTAAGCAGTCCTTGTTGATTTGAATTAAATGACAAGCCATCCTAATCCTGCCCAGACAGGCTACCCCATGGGGATTCTCTTTTTATTTTTTCCTCTTTTCCACTTAATTGTGGCTTAATTAATTTACTTTTGCTTTTTTAATTGGTGTGTTATAGTTGTGGAATTCACTGTGATATGCTCATGATGCACATGACATGTTTCCATTAATTTGTTCTGCTGCTCCTCCTCTTTCCCATCCCTGCTCCTGCTCCCCATCCCCTTCTCTACTCCGCTGTTCTCCCTTCTATTTTTATGAAATCCTTCCCTTTTCTATTTCCCTGCAGCTTTCACATGTAAAAGAAAACATTCAACCCTTGAATGAACCTGGCTTAATTCACTTAGCATGATGTTCTCCATTTCCATCTGTTTAACCACAAATGACATAATTTCACTCTTCTTTATGACTGAGTAGAACTCCACCATGTATACAGACCACGTTTTCTCTAGCCAGTCCTCTGTTGATGGGCACCCAGGCTGGTTCCACAACTTGGCTGTTGTGAATTGGGCTGCTATTGATATTGGTATGCATGTCTCACTGTAGTATGCTGATTTTAATTCTTTTGGATAAATAACAAGGAGTGGGATGGATGGTGGTTCCATTCCTAGTCTAGGAATCTCCATGCTGCTTTCCAGAGTGGTTGTACTAATTTGCAGTCCCACCAGCAATGTACAAATGTGACTTTTCCCCACATCCTCGCCAAGACTTATCATTAATGGTATCTCAATGACCGCCATTCTGACTAGAGTGTGTTATGATTTGCATTTCCTTGATTGCTGGGGACCCAACAGCACTTCTGTAGAGTACCAGGAGCATCAGTATCTGTCAGCTACAGGGGCACGGGACTTACAGACCTCTGCAGACCTTCCTACCTAACCACAGTTCTCTACATGACGCAGTTGCAGTATTTCAGTGCCTGCTTTCTTTGTCTTCCTCAAAGCTATCAACTTAGATTTCATAGTAAAAGCCCTTCCTTTCTCACTCATATTTCTTTGGTTCATGAAATATTAAATTGAACAATGCAGCTTAAATACCAAGAACAATTGGCATGCGCAGGACTGTAAACAAACATGTCTGAATATAGACTGGCCTCTGACCCAGTTATAGGACCAGAAGGGCTTGGTGGAGAGCAGCCTGGCAGCCTCTGGCCTCCAGCCGGCCCAGGGCATCACTGAGTGCAAAGAACAAAGGACATTCAGCTGTGCAGTCGGTTGAGTGGAAGTCCGTCGGGACAGCGCTGACGGCACTCTAGTCTTTGCACAGCAACAGGCAGCCCTGGAAGAAGTAGATCTGAGCTTATCACCTCTCCTGGGTCCCCTTGCAATCAAGGGTATGCACAGGACAGCCAGCTGACTCCCCTTAGTGCTCAGTCTCCGTGACCCTGAAGGGGCCAGGCATCTTGGTCTGGTTAGAACCAAGATCCCCAAGCTGAGCTGTCACTTCCTGGCAGGAGTCCTCATGGATCCAACAGAGCCATGCCAGGTCCAGAAGTCTTGTGCCCTCCACTTCAGGATGGGACACGCACTGTTCTCCTGCTCCTGGCTGGGGCAGTCAGCCCTGAACCACGTCTCTGCCCGCCTCCTCCTTCCCCTGCCTCCAACCACCAGGCTCTACAGGAGTAAGATGCGGATTCTCAGACAGGAAGTAAGCTGTCCTACTGGTTTGGAGGGCCCCTGTGCAATATGAATTAATTTTTATAGGAGCCAATGAGATGGACCTGGAAATCCTATTCACAGTTTTCCTTACAAAGGGGAACCTCGAAATAGAGCTGACACTGGTTGTCATTAGACAGGAAAGAGTACTTGTGCTCCTGGGTCCTACCCAAGGGACTGGCATCACTTACAGACCATAATCACAGGCATGAAGGAAGCCATCCTTCCTCTCCCTTGGGAGCAAAGACTTCTCTGCAAATAAAGGCAGGTACTGCAGTTGAAGTGCTGCAGGAGAGCTTCACAGCAGACAGGAACGCAGGTCCATCAGCCACAGGGCGGCTGCACAGACACAGGCCAGAATGGGAGCCACTCTCTGAACTGGTTTCTTGATGGACTTAGTGACCACAACCGTTCTTCCTGGTGCTGACTGGTTGAGATCAGCACAGCAAGGGTGGCAGAACTGTGGCAGGTTCCACACACAGGGTGTTTCCTCTGCCCAGGCCCTCTCCTCATTCCCTAATGAGTTTTCTGTTTCTTCTGTGGATACCTCATGGTGAGGTATGAATAAAATTTTTCACTTTGGATTGATAGTAAGAACAAATTTAAAATATCAGCAAATATCCTTTGACTCTTATTCTTAAGTTTCCTCTTTGAACACTGGATTGTAATAAGAGGCCAAAGCTGGACCATTCCCACCTTAGTGTATTTGGTTTTCTCCAGTAGTGGCTCTTCTTTTGCTCTTGTGCACGTTCAGGGAGGCTGGCACGTTCAGTGCCCAGCTGGCCTCCACCACTCACTCTGGCTGGGCATACCGTGGCTGTGAGCCTGCATGGGCCTCTCCAAGGGGCCAGGTGTCCTCACTCATCCATCTGCCCTCAGGCCCCACCAGAGCAAGGCTCTGTGCTCCTGACAGCTGGGGAATCAGGCAGTCCCCTGAGACCAAGCCCTGAAGGCTCTCCTCGTGTGTGACCCCAAAGCTCCCACAGCCTCCTTCTGCATGTGGAGCATTGGCTCAATTTTTCTTAAACACTTTTCCAAATGCCAGTGATCCCTCCTGGAGAATCTGCAGTGGCCTGAGAAAGCCTCCTTCTACAAGTGTGACTTCCCCTCAGGCACTAACCTGGATGTGCTTGCTCCTCCTGGTTCCACATGGTGGATTAAGCACTCTAAACTTGGCCTTGTGGAGAAAATACGCAGGTAGTAATTCCTCTTCATATCACAGCCAGAATACCTTCCTGTGCCTGGGAAGTGACAACCTGCCTTACTGAATGACATTTCCAGGGGCTAATGTTCACAACAACCATCTTCTTTCACAGCCCCCAAAATAAATTCTTGTGACTCCTTCTCTTACACAAAGATGAGATCAGTCAGTCACTCACCATGTGCCTTGTCCACGGAGCAGCTGTGCCAGGGCAGTGGGAAGGGTTCCCCGGAGACCAAAGAAAATACCCCAAGGGGGCTCATGAGGCCCATGCTCCTGAGAAACACACAGGGGAAGGTCCAGTGGTGACTGCTGAACAGATGGCACTTCTGTCCCTCACTGCTGCACCAAGCAGGGCCTCCTCCCCCTGTGACATTCTGTTCAGTGGCAGCCAGCTGGAGGAGTGACCCGTACCCTTCCACAGTGCCCTCAGCTCCACACCCATCCCTTTGACAGAGGGTTTCACATGTCAGGTGCAGAAGCTGTGACATCATGAGCAGGAGCTTGCTTAGGGTCTTGTCCGAACAGCACCCCAGGGAGTAACTGTCCTGGTGCAGGTGGAGGGAAGCAGCTTTCTACAGATGACAGTGGCTTGCCTGATTCCCAGCGTGCAGGGGGAGCCTTGTCCTTCAAGACAGCACGTGTGGACCTTCAGGCCCAGGCCACTCTAAGGTTGTTCCATGAGCTAGGTTTTGGGAAACAAGGAGGGGGCACTTAGAGCAGGGTGTTGTCTGCCCCCTTTTCTCCAAAGATGGTACACCATGGAATTGGGTCTCCAGGTGAGAAAATCCCAACATCCCTTCTGTGTAGAACCATCCTTTCCAAACATCACCTAGATAGAAGGAATCTTCTGTGACATCAGGTCACTGTGCCACGTTTTATAACAGAATAAAGCTATAGGTCCAAGAGCTGTAATGGAAAGATGTTTGTTTAAAATGATAATAAATTAAAAGACCTTGCCATATTTTCTAAAAACAGAGAGAAAAAGAAAAATTGAATATAGGGGGGAAAATGGTCTGCCTCAACCCAGGACTGTAATAACACTGCCTCTCTTTCCTTGTTTTAGGGAATGCTGTCGATTTTTTGGAGACAATGGCTTGACTTTGAAGGTGTTTTTTACCAAGGCAGCCCCTTTTGGTGTTCTTTGGACACTCACAAACTACCTGTACTTACATGCAATAAAGAAAATAAACACTACGGATGTGTCGGTGTTGTTCTGCTGCAACAAAGCTTTTGTGTTCTTGCTCTCATGGATCGTTCTCAGGGACAGGTTCATGGGAGTGAGGGTAAGTTCCTTATTATCTGTCTTCCCCCTCACTCAGTCATGTCAGCCAAACCTGCCCATTGGCTTGCTTAGCTCCATGTGCTGGACCATGATCATTAGCTGCTGACTACCATCCTTCTGATTCGCAGCAGAACAGGAGCCTGGCAGGGCTGGTTCACGGTGTGCCTTGCAAACCTTCTTGCTTGCAAACCATACTAGATGAGCTTCCATTAAAGCACCTTTCATTTCAAGCATTCCCTAAAGTACGTGCCAGTCCGGGGCTCAGCCTGGGAACAGCGATGTGCTCTGCTCTCTGCGTGCTCACCTCCCCCTCCATGGTGGCTTTCCAGGCTGCCGCACATGGCATGGTGACTTGTGCCCTGTAGCCTGGAGCTTCCTGGCAACACCAGCACTCTCTGGTTAGGATGCATCTGAAACCCAGAGGACCTTTGAGTGCCCACGAGTGTGAGCGTCCTTGCCCATGCCTGGCCCATGTGTCTGCACCCCAAGTGAGCGAGACACACTTGTGTGAAGTCCAACTAGAGGGTGATTTCACTTCCTTTTGTGCCACAGGCGAAGGGCAAGGGAAATCGCAAGCCCTGGATCGCCTCTCATTGCATTCAAAGCCAGTCAGAGTGCACAACGGCTGTATGAAGTATGACAAATGTGCTATCAAATGCCAGCTGAAACCCAGAACAACCTGCCCCAGTAAAAGGAGCTGGTGACATTTCGCCTGGACAGAATCCTAATGGCTTCTGCCTGCTCCCTCTGGTGGTCAGGAGCTGCTACTGCCCATCATCAGCTTGTCACAAACCAGACAGCTTTGACCCTGCTGCTAGTGCTCTCCCAGTTAGAGCGCATCCCTCCTGCCTCCCGCCTCCAAGCCAAGAGCCAGTTTGATGGCAGCCCCACTAGAGTGAGCCATGCTGGCAACCAGTGGGGGCAGAGGCCTCCACCTCTGTCCTTGCCTCACCGTCCTGGGAACAGAGACATCACCCTTCGGTGGGTTCACGCCCACCTAAGTTACTCAAACAGCATCAGGGACATGAGTCAACTGCTCAGTTGTATTTTTAGCTTTCAGTAGGGGGAGAATTTGTTTTGAGGCTTGGTGTTAATTTTGGAATAAAAACTCACTCCCTGGGCTACCACCCAGAAAAGCCTTCAACAAATAAATGATCTAATACATCTCGGCAAGAATTGCAGGTGCTTCCCGCAGTAACTTACCCCAAGGCCTCTGGATTTGACACTGAAGACTCAGATGCCCTTCGTGACTTTATTGTGATGCAAAGAGCCAAGGTGATTCATGGAACTCTTGGCATAATTCAGATGTCCTAAGCAAATTCCCAATGAGACCACCTCACTGGGAAGAGAAGCTTGGAGGTGAATTCTGAAGTTGGCAGAAGAAAACAACCTTTCTGAGGTTAAGGAAAGGGAGTGCAGAAGAGCCAGAGCTGCTCCCAGCCTCGAAGAGAGCAGTGGGCACTGGCAGTCCTTTTCTTTATTGCTCTTCCTGGGTGGGGGCTCCCCAGCACACCTGCACTATGCTACATTCTGGCCTGGTGGCCACTTGAGCACTTGGATCTGTGTTGATTGCTGCAAACCACAATTGTGTCCTGCAGACTTTCAGCTCTAGGCTGGCACAGACATGCAGGCCCACAGGGTCAGGCATCGATGTTGGGACCTTGTAACTTGCCAACACAGTGCAGTCTCAGTCTCCTCTTAGAAGTTCAGGGCCAGTCACCAAACAGCCTCCCCCTTCAGGTTTCACAGCATTCCCACCTGCCCTCCTTAAACAGCCCAGGAAGCTGGCCACATCTGCATGATGGAAGTTTGGCCCCAATAAACACATGGCAATGTTGGTCCAAGATGATTTCTAAGTGGTGCCCAGTGTCTCAGACTTCTGGGTTAGCTAGCACCTTCCACAGGGCAAATTCCAAAGACAGAAAGGAGCTGAGCTGGCCTCCATCGCAGGGGCTGAGCATTGAGCTTGAGAGCCAGCTGCACTGGCAAGAGAGACATAGCTGAGGCCCAGCCTCTTGGGGGAGTCGGGTATGCAGAAGACTGTGATGGACAGCTGCTCGGTCATCAAGGCTTCCGCTGCAGGAGAGCACCGGTGGGTGGAGGCCACACAGACAGATGGGCCTCATAATGCTGGGGACCCTGGCCACTTATGGCACCAGAGGACCAGAAACTGCAGAGGTGTCTGTATGAGCAGTTGGCCTCCTGTGCTTCTGGGCTCTGGTGTAGGTGTGCTTTTCACGTGCGACCTAGGCCAGAGGTTCTCATGTGGTAGTGAACTGCTCTGGCTAGAGTCAGGTGATAAGGCTGTGGGGCGTGCCTCCGCTCCTATGTGCTGTTGGACCTCGAGGTGGTTATCAAACATCTCTGAGCCTTAGATGACCTGGTTTTTAAAGTCAGCAGAATGTAACCACTAATAGAACAGTTGTGAGAATAAAATAAGGCTCATAAAACTCAGTAAATGCTTTCTCAATGTTGTTCTTAGACCCTCTCAAGCAGAAGAGGTGGGTGGATCTGCCCAATTCTCTGGCCAGTGCCAGAAGGTGGAGAACCCTTAGGGAGTTTTGTGTGGCAAGAGGTTGGGCCAAGAGGTCCTCTACGGAGGCCCTGAGCCGGTAGCACCTTCTTTCCATGATCAGTTCCCATCTCAAACAGATTCCAGCTGGCATTTTCAATCCAGATGTGCTAAGTACTCACAGAGGGTCATCCTGGATGCTAACTCCAGCATCTGATCTTGACTCCCTTCTGTGTGTGGGGGGGTCTGTCCCCTGAGCCCTGAGCCCAGAGTGGGAGGACTCAGAGGGCAGGGAGCAGGGGTGGACAGAGGGTCACTCAGCTGCCCCCAAACACTGATGTTTTTTGAGTCAGTAAGAACACTCCTAGAGCGAGGAGGGCCAGTGCTGGGAAAGTGCATTTAAAAATTAGTCTTCTTTCCCTTTTGCAAAAGTGCCCCAAACTAAAAAGCTTCCCAGTGGCTTCTGCTTGGCATGGAGTGTGCAGCCCACCATAGCTGCAGCTAGCCTAGCGGCAGCCCTGGCCTAAAAAGTGACCAGGTCCAACAGTGTAGTACCAGTTACCCTCAGCTCCTCCCTGAGACTGGTGGTTCCCTCGCTTCCCTTCAGCCCAAGTCCCAGAACTCAGATCCCTGCCCTGGCGACAGGGCCCACCCAGGGCAGCCACCCTGAGGACAGACATCTGGCCTGCACTTCCTCCCGTCTTCAGCTATCATGCCCGGATGAAGTAGACGGGGTGGCCCTGGCCTGCCAGGCTGGGCACCGCTTCTGCCTGTCAGTTTAGGACAGTTCAGTGGGGGGTGTCATGGGGGCAGGGGACAGGAAGGAAGGGAGGCATGAGGAGCCTTATCTGTACACAGACAGCGTCCTGGGTGGGGGCAGGTGCAGAGGTATGCGCAGGTGCATGGGACCTCAGGGAAGTGTTTCCACAGGTGAACAGATACTTTAGGTATTAGGTGCAAAAAAGGCCCAGCTTCCTGAGACACACCCACGCTCTGCCAAGGGACTCCAGGCCAGAGGGAGACTCAGGCTCCCACCTCGGCTCTGCCCTGAGAGGTGCTGCGAGTACTTGGCTGAAGGCTCCCCACAGAGGGCTACTGAGGCCCAGATAGTGGGAGTCTGTAGGCCCATGTCTTGTGGCTGGGACCACCAGGAGGTCACTGTCCCCAGTGCTACGTGTCAGAGTAAACCCACAGGGCTCGGGGACCACTCTGGTGTCTGTTCCTCTGCTGACTAAATCAGGGTGGCCACCTCATTCTCACTTCTGAGCCCTCCGGCCCTGGCCCGGGCCCTCTGCTCAGTCCCACCTGGGGAAAAGCTTTAGCTGTTTATCACTTAATCAGCAAAGAAGAGAGGGCACAAGGCTCCAGAAAAGGCTGCCCCTGCCCTCCTTCACCCCCACACTTCTGCTGCAGGTTGGGGAGACCCTCCAAATGGCACGAAACCTGGCCGCTCTTCCCTCCAGCTCTTCCTTCTTTTCTGAATTCTTGCTGGTACCTCTGATGCCCAGCCAGGGGGGAACTGTCCCAGCAGTATCTTCTCTCTGCATGTGTCCTAGGGACAGAGCCCACCCCAGTGCCTGTCTGCTTTTCCACCTGTCCCTTTCTTGTTCTCCAACTGGTCACATATTGTTTTGCTCTCTCTGCTTCTCTCTCCCTTTGGATAGTTATCCGCAGGCCATGTAGCATTTGAATATGAAATATAGTGCATATACAGGGTGCAGAACAAAGCAGCCGACTACCAGTAAACTAAGCCAGAAAGAACAAGGGCTGAGCTCCTCCGGGATCTGATAGTCACCAGCTGCCTAAGACCCATGTTTTATGGACAAAATAGAATTACATGAAAAGACTGCATGAAGTTTGCCACAGAAGTGTGTGACTCAGACATGCTGTGAGACTCAACCACCACCTTCCACTCACCTAAGAATTGTCTTTCGGCCACAAAGGAAGCCTCAGTTCAAAGCTGAGAGCAGCTGGCAGCAGCTGCTGCCATGCCAATCACACAGTCCTGTTGTTGAGCAACAGCTGTGCCTGCACACCACCTATGCAACTTTGGGCAGGTTACCTGGCCTCTCTGCACGTAGGTTTTCATGACTATAAAAGGAGACGAAAGATGCTATCTACCTAACATGAGGGTAAGGTGAGGAAAGACATAGAAAACTCTTACTGGTGTAAACCCCAGCCATGCGACATTGCTTTGAACCGCTCAAGGCAGTTTTGAAGCATCTGTAAGAGGGACAGAACTCTTGGCAAATCCAGTGGTTAGGCCCCTGTTGCTCCACGGACAGCACCTCCCCATCCCTGTGGCTGAGTGGCCCTCGGCTGGGAAGACTCCCAGGTGGACTGTTTCCTAGGACAGCCGTGGTCTACCAGCAGCACTGTGTCTATCTCCAGAGAGCTCCCCGCAATCCCAGAAGTCTGTGTCTCAACAGGACCATAGAGAGGGAGCTGGGGGCGGGGCACTACTAAGGAGGAGCTGCACCTACAGCCTAGGACCTAGGTGGTGCTCCCTCGGGCCCTGGGGCTGGCGTGTAGAGTGGGAACAAGACTCACTGTCCCCACTATGCCTTCCCTGCTGAGTATGAAAACACAAAAGCAGAGTCACATGAGGCATTCGAGAAGATGGGAGAGAACTCAGGGTGCTTCCAGGTGACACTCCAGATTGTCTCCCCAGCCTCATTATGGCCAAATAACCTGTCACCAGAATTAGGATCACTAGGTCTCCAAGAATTGCAGTGACAGCCATGGCCTGAGGCTAAACCACGTGACTACTCCTGGCTGCCCCGTCTCAGGTCCTCTGGCCAGGCCGAGCTTTGTCAAGTGCCCCTCCAAGCAGAGCCAGTGCCGATGAGCAGCCTCTGCCTGCTGCTCCCTGGAGGCCCGAGGTGGGGACAGCCTCCCTCCCTCTGGTCCAACACCAGAAGACTTTCTAGCTCACTGGCCCTTGCCTGGTCCCCCTGCTGTCCTGACCACTGTTTTCTTCCTCCCATCCAGATTGTGGCTGCCATCTTGGCCATTGCCGGCATTGTGATGATGACCTATGCTGACGGATTCCACAGCCACTCTGTCATCGGCATAGCCCTGGTGGTGGGCTCTGCGTCCATGTCGGCCCTCTACAAGGTAGCATGGATGAGCTTCCAGCTGGCCTGACTCCTCCTAGCAGGCTGGTTTCCTGTGCTGCCTCCACTCTCTGGCACCCTGGGTGGCACTGATACTGCTGAAAGGCATTTGTTCTTGGTGCACCCCAGGCAGGTGGGGACCTCAAGGCAGAAAGTTGCTGTTGGCGTTGGCCCTCTGAGCCTTTCTATCAGTGGTACATGTTTGCAGCATTTGGGATGAAATGATTGGCACTGGCTGGATCTGCAGATTTGCAACTTTATTGTCACCGGTCCAGATAAGGGTGAGGGCTCTCTAGCCTGGCTCATGTTTGCTCAGATAAGTTCCAAGCTGGCTGGACGTGCAGACCTGGAGCAGCTTTATCACGTGAATGTTGACCATATCACGAGTGTTCAGCATTGGTCCCCAGGTGTTTTAGTCATCATCTTTGGGCTCAACAAACACAAGCTCAGAGCTGTGGTAGGACTAAGATTCTCCACACAATGGCGGGAACCCCTAGAAAGCCCTTCCCTGCTGCAGGTCTAGAGGCAACAATTTTATTCCCACACCAGGGTCCCTCGCCGTGTCCACCCCAATTCCTTCAAGCCTCCAGGCTGCTCTTTGCCCATCATCCTTGCTCCCTCTGCCTCCTCCTCAGACGTGTAGTAAAGAATGCAAACCTCTTCAGGCCTCCCAGCTGGGAGCCTGGCCTGGAGGACTCAGCTTTGAGACTCTGCAGACAGTAGGGCAGAGAATGGAGTAGTATAGAAAGTCACAAGGAAGACATGGTCCCTGTGCTGAGTGCCAGGCCTTGTGGTTTGTGGAAAGAGAAGTGATTTTATATGCTAATCCATCAGCTCTCTGCCCTAGCTGCCCACGGAGGCACATGTCACTGAAATAGGTGTGATAGCGCAGCATCATTCTGAGACTTCACCACCACTGTCCCAATGCAGAAAACATTAGAAGGCCATGCTGTGCTCTGGCCAATGAGCTGCACGCTCACGAGGAGCAGAGTGTGCAGAAAGGCCATCTGCAGGGAGGCCTCCATCTCCTCTGTCTCCCCCACTGCCCGGAGTTCAGCTAGGGGGTGCAGGGGAGGCTGGGAGCTGATCCTTCCCCTTTCTGTACTTCCTGCACGTGTGGCTGTGGATGGCTTGCAAGGAGAAACAGCAGGCGCAGGGACAGCAATGCAAGGCAGGGACTCAAACTGGACCCACAGCACCAAGCAGGCTGGATGGAGTCTGGCCACTCCAGCCACCTCTGTGCCTCTTCTCCCGGCTTCTGTGCCTGGGATGCTGAACAAGCAGGGCAGGAAGTAAGAGTCCGTGACTCCACTAAACCCATGCCACTCTGTCATGGGGGTGGCGATCAGGCCACAGATGAGCAGAATCCCTCCACTTCAACTTAGAGAAAATTTCCCTATAGCCAAAGCTCTTCTGAGGGGTTGGAGGCAGTGATTGTTGAACCCTGCTGCCCAGGGGCAGGGATCAGTTTTAGGGCCTCTAATAAGAGGATGTGTCACCACGGCAGGGTAGCTCCACTTGATGTGGTGTCATGAGCATTCAAACCTAGTGTGAAGACCTGGGAACAGTAGAGATGCTCACGGTGGACCCAGACTGTCCATCTCTGCACCACTGAGATGGGAGTGCACAGGCCCATCGCCCTTCACGGACCTCTCAGGGGTGTAGAGCTGTCCTGAGACATGGGCAACCCGGTTTTCAGGTGTGCCGCTTTGCTCACACAGGCCTGGGGTCTCAGGGGGCCCTCACCTGCTTCTCTCTCCTGCAGGTTCTGTTCAAGCTCCTGCTAGGCAGTGCCAAGTTCGGGGAAGCCGCCTTGTTCCTGTCCATTCTGGGTGTGTTTAACATCATCTTCATCACCTGCATCCCCATCCTGCTCTACTTCACCAAGGTGGAATACTGGAGCTCCTTTGACGACATTCCATGGGGAAACCTTTGTGGATTTTCAGTCCTCTTATTGAGTAAGTGGTCACCACCCTGTCCAAAACCCCCAAAAACCCATGAAGGACGGACAGGACCCCGTGGAAACCTGCATCCTAAATCAGGAACACAGTGCTTTTTGCTATCCCAGTGTCCTGGCTGCTTTTCAAGGTCTTTGCATTTCATAAAGTGCATCTTTCCAGAACCGCAGACACTGTGAGAGCAACAGTGGCCACTGGCACTCTGAGCAGTAAGCCCAGGGCCTTGCCCATGACCTATGAGTAGTAAGCGGTAAGGGTTGGTAAGGCGGTGCCAGTGGAGCTCCTAGGGCACGGCTTAGGTGTCGGTGCTCAGTGAATAAGATCAGTCGGCATTATTGCTGATGTCATCTTCCTAATCACTGTCCCTCAATGGGCAGTGACATCAAGGCAGGCAAAACCCCATCCCAGAGCCCCGCCCATACATCTGTCCCAGAAGTACTTCCAGCAAACCAGGAAAGCAAAGCCAGTCAGAGGGCCTTTTCCAGCCTCCTCACTGGTCACCTTTCTGAATTCCCTTTCCCTTCCCCAGAGCTCAGGGAAGAGGGGGCTAAGTGGTCAGGATGCTTGTAACTCATCCCAAATTCACTGGGTCCCAGCAAAGGGTCATCAGAGAAACTGGGTCAGGCAGGCAGCGGGAAGGCCCACTGCAGGGCTTCAAGTATATTTGTGAGTAACTCCTATTTTCTAAATTATTTCAGCATTCAATATTGTATTAAATTTTGGAATTGCCGTGACGTATCCCACTCTGATGTCTCTTGGAATTGTCCTCAGTGTACCTGTAAACGCAGGTAAAACTATATGCATGATTTTCTACATTTACTTGTCACGATCACATACACACAGTTGGATTCAGGGGTTTACACACATATTCTCATATATATTCTTGCTGGGCCTGGTCTAGGACACATGTTCAACCTTCTGCAAAGAAAAAAAGCACTTAGGTAAAATGCTGATGCTTGTTGTGTCTGCATGCTGTCTCTTTGATGTTCACGTGCCACACCAAGATACAGAACCCCTAGAACTGTCTCCATTCTAACTGGTGTGGGAGCAGAGATGAATATCATCAGTCTATTCATAGACAGAAAATTATGTAGCAGAAAAATTTAATTTTTGCAAGTGATTTTCTGGAGGAGAAAATTTATTCAGGGTGTGACATAGAAAACTGTTGTCCAGCTGAAGAGGCGGGAACCTTGTTGTCCTCCACCTCCTGGAAGAAAGAGAGTCCTCCATCTGTTACCTCGTCTTGCATAGTCCTGGGGCCATGGCCACCCGCCTTCGCCTGCCTCACCTCCTTCCTTTGCCTGCCTCACACTGGTTTGGATTTGGGGGTTTCTTCCCAGGATCTCCTGGCCTCTCACCCGACCTCCCTCTGCACCTGCTCCCAGCCTGGAAGAGCCCTGATTCCTTCCTCTCCAGAATACTCACTTCCTCAGCCCTGACACAGCTTCCTCTAAAGTGTCTCCCAAATGCTCCATGTCCAGGCCCCAGAGGGCCAGACTTCCTGGGAACCAATCCTGTACCAGTGCAAGCCAATCACCTCTCAGTTCCTGGGCCTGTCCCTGTGACTCAGCCTCACCACCTTGACCCATGAGCTCTGTACATGCCTCACCGAGGCCCCAGCACTTTCCAGAGAGCCACTTGGCAGCAGTGTCGTGTGGCCTGCAGGAGGCAGCAGAACACTGGGCTCAGCCCTGCACCACCATAGCCCCTCTGGGGTTCAGTGGTCCCCACTCATCAGCTCTCTGGGCCTTAGCTCATTGTCTCCCCTACAAACAAAGGCCATGCCTCCCCCGGCTCCTTCAGTCCATACGGGGGTCAGATGGAATAATCCATGAGACGGTACTTGAAGATGCAGCAGTACCTGGGCTCCTGGCAGAGAAGCAGTCCAGGGGCACCAGCTTCTGAAGGGCACTTTGTCAACAGCCCCTCCATTCTTTGCATCTTTAATTTATAGGCATATGAGGTTCTTATGGCAAAAGGCATGTTTTAGGTGAGTCTTACCTAAAACTTACTCTGGTCCCATCCCAGAGCAGGTGTTCGCAAGATTAGTGAGAATCATTTCATATGATTAACTGCAACATGAGAGGTTTAATAAGGGGTCAGCAGAGGAAACCAATTCCTTATTGGAGGAGAACCTGCTGATTAGGAGCTTCTCAGAGAAGAGCCGTCACCTGCCTTTAGGACCCCCCAGAGGTCTGCCCATGAGACTGGCAGGGGGAACTGCCCCACCCCCTGTGAATCAGCAGAACGCTTTGCTGGCATCAAAGTATTTCTGAATTATGGTGGGATAAAAGTGTCATCTTATTCCATAAAAAGGCACTAGAATGTTTTTTTCAGGTTTAGCTTTCATTCTTCTTACTCTTTCTCTAATCACCTGCTAGATGTAGTGGGGGCCAGGGAGGGAGAAGAAGGAGGGGGGTGAGGGAGTGGAGCAAGTGAGGGGTGACAGCAGAGGAATGAGCCCCCAGTGCCGGGGGTGGATAGTTGTCCAGGGAGTCTGTTTACACAAACTTTGGTTGTGAAGTGTGCACATCTCTCTCCTGGGTGGGTCAGGCAGCATGCCCTGGGGAAAGCAGACTCCAAATGTGCCCAGTCTAGGAAGAGGACAGAGAAGCCCAAAATAGGAATGGAGGCCCCAACAGCGCAGGGTAGTTGAGCACCATCAGGCTGGGAAGGGGAGGACCGTCGGAGCTTCAGGAGCTGAGGTGAACCCACTTCTCGCTTTGTCCTCTCACCGGATGTGTGTCAGGATGAGCCCTGTGCTTGGACAGCAAGGACACCACAGGCACAAGTGACGCCCACTGCATAACAGGAGTTTGCATCTATCATCTTGATCTTCAAAACCTATGTGTGTGTGCATGTGTGTGCGTGTGTGTAGATACATATGTACATACAATGCATGGATTGTAAATTAATGTTTTTAAATTATAAAAATAAAGCATGTCATTATAGACACTGTGAAAAGTACCAAAAATAGAAAGAAAGCAGTACTTTTCATTATCCTCACACCCAGAGGCAGCCACAACAAAGCTTTGCTGTATTTCCATCTAAATACATATATATCTCCAACTTCCCCTGATTGATTGATTGATTGATTGATTGATTGATTTGAGTGGGGGGTGTACCAGGGATTGAACTCAGGGGCACTCCACCACTGAGCCACACCCCCAGCCCTATTTTGTATTTAGAGACAGGGTCTCACTGAGCTGCTTAAGGCCTTGCTGTTGCTGAGGCTGGCTTTGAACTTGCAATCCTATTTCAGTCCCCGGAGCTGCTGGGATTAAAGGCATGCACCACTGCACCTGGCCTTATTTATTTTTTAAACACACAAAAATCAGTGTTTTAACTCAGATGCCAAGTCAGTCTTGGAAGTGAAGTTCAGTGCAAGGCTCAGAACAGGGTTTGGGAAAGTTCAGGTGATATACTAGAGGCCACCCCAGCCTCCTGGAGTGAATCCTACCAGGAGCATTCTATGGTCCAGGAGGAAGGACACTCCTGCTGCCAAGTAACCAGTGCTCTGTCTCCCACAGTGGTTGATCACTACACCAGTCAGATTGTCTTCAACGGGGTCCGGGTCATCGCCATCATCATCATCGGCCTGGGCTTCCTCCTGCTGCTCCTGCCGGAGGAGTGGGACGTCTGGTTGATCAAGCTGCTCACCCACCTCAAAGTGAGGAAGAAGGAGGAGACAGTGGAGGGCGGGGCTGACCTGGGCTCAGGACCCCAGAACAGGAGCAGGAGAGCTCGCCCTTCCTTTGCGCGCTAGGGCCTCTCTTCTGGGACTCTGGGGCTGCCCCCACGGTGATGATTTGGAAGCCTGTCCCTGACAGGAGGAGCCTCGGTTGGGTAAGGTGTACATACCTGTACAGTTTTGGTAACTGCGGTAAGTCCTACGGTATTTATTGGCATGTCCAATTTGCTTGCACTTTTCCACATCAGACCTTCACTCAAGGGCACCGATTCAATAAGGAAGAGAAGGAACCTCAGCACTTTCCCAATGAATGTAAAGTGGGTCACCATGAGCCTTGTATTGATTGTTTCTGACAACAGGTGTGCTTAACAAGCCAGGGCAAATGTTTCGAATCTTAGCAACTGAAAATGACATTGTACACTGTGATTATTTTTCAGCTATAGTAGGTCATATTTTGTTTTATACCAGAGCTGTACTCTTAATTTTAAGGAATTTCAATGAACCAAAAGACAACTATCAGTTAATCTGGAAGATGAGTGGATGGGTAGCTGGGTGGACGGATGGACAGAAGGGTGAATGGGTAGAGGGTTGATTACGTGGATGGGTGAATGGGTAGATGGGTGAGTGGATGGGTGGCAGGATGGGTAGATGGGACAATGGCATCGGAAGAAGTGAAGCAGAAAAGGATAATGGACATGACAACCATCAGAGGACAGGCCTGTACCAGGTCACGAAGGGGAAAGGGAAGCCCAGCCCTTGCTGGCCTGCTCTCTTGTGTCTTCATAGATCATGCAGGAGGATTTACAGTGCCTTCTACAGAATTTTTGTCTTTACCTTTGTGACCCAAGGTGACATTCTAAGTCACTGGCGCCGTCTTATAATTTAGATGTAAAATCTTTAGAAAAAAAAAAAAACTATATGTGTGTGTTCCAAAAAAATGACAAAGCTGGTGACCAATGTCCGTGGAGCCTGGTTGGAGGGGCACAACGTGCGTGTTAAGGTAGACCATGTGGAAAGAGAGCCACCGGTGGCTTTTACTTCCAGACCAGACTGAAAACTTATTTACTGAATCTGCAAACCTTTTTATGAAATTTTAAGCACCAGGCTGTTTACTTACACAACTTAGGTCTGCCAGACAATTCTATCTGTGATAGATTTGTAAAGAGGGATGGGGGTTAGAGTTTACTATTTTTGAAGTTTACATTGTTATCTATGAAATGGAAGCATTATTTTGAAACGTTGTCATAACCCAATGGTGCATTCTGTAACCATGGAGTCTTTTGTTTCCGGGGGGAAGGGGCATTCATGACCTGAACTTTTTAGCAAATTATTATTCTCAGTTTCCATTACCCGTTTGGCCAAACAGATTAATAAAATATTTGAAAAAGAAGTGCTAAGTGTGGTCTTAGTGCCCACATTGTCACTTGCCACTACAAAGGTCCCACGTAGGCCTGGAGCTCAGGCTCTCCCACAACTGTCCCTTGCCTTCCGGCACTAGCAAGGCAGGTGGGCTGCCTGGGAGAAGGGGATTCTTCCTGTGAAGATAGAACTGGTAATGGTGAAAATGACATGCAGAACTGTCCTGGCCCCAGAAGCCCTCATCCTGAGGCAGCCTGCCCCTCTCCCTCCCTCCTGCTTCTTCTCCCCCAGGCTCTGTCTGCTCAGCTCTGCTGCCGGCCCCCAGTCCTTCTGTTCCTTTGCAGGTGGTTACCCACTGAGCTCACACTGGGTTCTCCTTGTGCCCCCAGGCAGCATCCTGGCCCCTAAGTTCACACAGTCTTCTCTCTGGACTCCCCCTGCTCACCTGCCTCATGTCCTGACCTAATTCTGGCTTCATAGAGAAGTTGATTTGCCCATGTCTGTAACGTTCCACACTGTTCCAGGTGGCTGTGGCCCAGGCTGTGAGATCCAGTGCATCTCATGGAGGGCTGTAGAGGGTCAGGTTCCCAAGATGGGTGTCGGGGGAGAGCCCTAAAGTGCACCTCAGCTGTCACCCCTCCTGGAGATTCTGCATGATAGGTACCAGTGGCAGTGTGGGCTCTGAAACTGGGGCAGCTGGCTGCCCAGAGGGCCCCCACCCAGTGTGTCCGGGTGCGTGAAGGCAGAGGCTGGGCATCAGAATCCTGGTTCAGACACCTCCATCACCACCATTTAACCCAGCCAGACGAACATTCCCTCTGAGGCCATATCATGAAAGTCTGGGAAGCCCTTCCCTATAGTTACCTTCTTCTCCTAACTGGCATAAAGGCCTCTGAAGATCCAAGAGTACTGACACTAGGACTCCACAAGGTACCTGCACCCTGTGTTCACGGCAACATCATTCACAATAGCCAAAGGGCGGAAGCAGCCAGGTGTACCCAGATGGATAGACAGACAGACAGATGTGTGTGCATACAATGGAACACTCTTCAGCCTTCAAAGCAGGGAAGTTCTGACACATGCTCTAGCATGGTTGGCCCTTGAGGTCATTACGCCAGGTGAAAATGAGCCAGGCAAAACGGCAAGTGCTTGCGACTCTGCTCAGGAGGGACCTAGAGTCCCGAATTCATAGAGATGTTGCCAGAGGCTGAATGAAGGAGGGAGAGGAGTCAGTGTTTAAGGGGGACAGAGTTGTATTGATAAGAGAAAGTTCTAGAGATGATGGTGGTAACAGTCACATACGACATCAATTGCTTAGAACTGTGTGCTTTAAAAGGCTCATTATGTGTATGTTAGGCCAGAGTAGAAAGGATGTGGTGTTCGAAATAAAGGTGAAAATTCTGTGCCCCTTTCAGGACATTAGAAACCTGAGTTGGGCATGGCATGGGTTGAGAGATTATTTTGCAGAAAGTATATGACTATACCCCCACCCACCCCCATACCCCAGAGACAGACAGCACTAGCCCTTGAGCACTGAGGGGTGCTGCAACAAACCTCGAATGGACCCCTAAATACAAAGTCCAGGAAAGGTGTTCCGGCAGGCGGTTCTGGGCCACAGGGTGCTCCTGCCCGGCCCAGGAACATCCGCCCTCTGGAGACCTATCTAGGCAGCAATCAGCGCCCTTTCCCTGTGATCCAGAGAAGAGCCTTCGTGAAGCTGGTGGAGGCAGGAAGCTCTCAGCAGCCCCCAGCTCTCCCCTTTCTTTCAGAACCTGAAGCCATTATGTGACTTCAGACTGCCCTGCCACTGAGCCAGAGCTGTCTGAGAATACGAGCTGCATGGCCACTGAGCTCCTGCAACCTGGCCAGCTGGCCGTGGCCCTGAGGCATCATCCTGGACCCTGGGAGCACCACAGGAAGCCTGCAGACTGTTCTGAGGGCCCTGCCTGGCATCCTCCTTCCACAGAGGTCAGCAGGGCCATTCCTGTTCCAAATAGTTCCTGAGACTCACCAAGTCCCAGAGAGCCTTGCAGCAATCACCTTTTGTTTAAAGACAGCGAGACGCCATTTCTATTGCTTCTAAGACCCCTGAACGGTGAGAGTGCCAGGATACGGGTGTTCAAGGACCGAGGGGACTTGGGCTAACTTGGCCTGGCTTGTTCTTACTTCCTGGTAGACACCCTATTTGCAGCTGAAGTGCTTTAACCTGGCCATATTTCTAGTCTGCTTTGAAGAATGGACAAGAATGATTTCTAAGAAATGCATCAGGGACAGAGAAAGACTTTCATGAGTTCTTCACAGTGTTTACAATATTTTAAACAAAATTTTAAAATAATACCGTTATATATTTTTTTAAATCAACATTGCAAAATTCTTGAAAAATCCTTTTTGTGAGTTAAAAAGTGGTAAATTTCAGCTCGGATAAGTTGGCTTCATATTATGGAGAACTTTGGAGTTACTAGAATCCCAGGACTTGAGATTTTATGTAACTATAGCTTAATGGACTGAGAGTTCTAGTTGAGGGAAGCCTTTGGCCCGGGTTCTCTTATTTTAAAATAATTCCTCCTTCCTAAAGAGACTAGAGATGCCTATGGTTACTGTGGTGGCACTGGTGGCAGTGGCGGCAGGCACAACAGGTGCATGGGGACACTACATTGAAGAGGACAGGAAAGTTCTTAGGCACGCTCTCTGGAGGTAGCAGGAAGGCGGGGCAGGTTTGCCTTCATACCTGCTGCTAGGTTTGGGGTCTGGCATGTCCCCAAGGCCCAGGTATTAAGGACTCAGACCCCAGCCAGGAGCTGTTGAGAGGTAGTGGAACCTTTAAAAGGTGGGGCCTCATGGGAGGCCTGCAGGCCATGGGGTGTGCCCTGAGGGGATTGTAGGGCCCCAGCCCCCTTCTCCTTTCTTTTGCATCAGCCATGAGGTGAATGTGCTTCCTCTGCCATATACTCCTGTCATGACATGCCACCCCAGGCCCAAAAGCATCAGGGCCAACCAATCATGAACTGAAACCTCCAAAACTATGAGCCCAAATAAACCTTTTTTCCTCATAATTTGGTTATCTCAGATGTTTGTTGCAGTAACAGAAAGCTGACCAGCACCTGCCTGGCTTTTCGCCGGCTGCTCCACTCCACCGTAAAGCACACAAGAGAAGAGGCTCTTGCAAAGGGCCAGCCTGGAGGGACTTACTCCAGAAGGAGCCCGCAAGATGCCCCATGTTCATTCCTCACTGATCACCCGAGCCTTTCACCTTGTTAGGAATCTGTGTCATGCTAACAGACTCCATGGGAAGTCTCAGAGGCTGAGGTGGGGCCAGCAATGTACACGGATCAGAGGCCCGCACATAAGTGTCAAACGGCCCTACACACTCACATCCAACACAGACATGAGTGGCCACCAGGCAGCTCCTCCCTAAGAAGAGACTCGGTCCCAGACTGCTTCCCTGTGGCTCTGGTCTGCAATGCGCAGCTTCCAGGACGTGTGAGCCTGACAAGGTGCCCTTGGAGGAGGTTCGCCAGAGCTGTGTGGCCTGCAGGGCAAGCCCCAGCCTATCTCTGCACAGGGGCATTTGGGCTTCAAGAGAAATCCCCACTGGTGCACTGCTTTGCTGTTCTCTTCCAGGCTACACCGCCTAGAGGGGACTAGAGGTTGAATTTCCCCCTCTGACCACCGTCTTTTGGCACCTCCATTTACAAGCCCTGTAATTCGATTATACCAACTGAGTGGAATTATTCACCCAGTGTCCCCAGTCTCCCTCTTTATCTGATTTCATCCTCACAGTGAGAAAGCTGAATTTCTGGCATACCTCATGGGGATTCAGGGAGTCAGACACTTTTCCAGGATTTAGAGGCATCCCTGTTGAATGGTATCACTCCATGTGTGGAATTTCCTGAAGGACACCATATGTGAGTGAATGTGTTTGTGTGTTTGTGTGTGTGTGTGTGTGTGTGTGAGAGAGAGAGAGAGAGAGAGAGAGAGAGACAGACTGTGGGCTTCCGATTAGCACATCTTTCCAATTAGCTATTGCTACTTGTTCAAATTAAGTTATTCATGTAAGCAAGTCACTGTGTGATAATTGGTACCTTTCATTTAATGATACTATTTAGAGTAGATATACAGTTATTGAGGTACAACCTGGTGACTTTATTCAGTCCCTATTGCAAGCAGTGACCACTTACAGTGATCCTACTATTTTTCTCCAAAGCTTAACTTTAAACATTCAAATCTTTCCATTAGTACCACTTTAAAGTGCAAAGTACATTTGGATATTTAACTAACGCCAGATCTGACTCATCTGAGAGTATTATTGCTTCAAAACTTTGACAGATTACTTTTACCTAGATTTTCTTTGAATTTTCTGATAGTACTGAGTTTTTAATGTAGCATCATTATTGATGTTCAACCCCTGGTGCTAATTGCACACTATTTTATTACCAGGTGTTCCCGGGCATTAAATCTCATGCCCTCTCCCCCCTCTCCACTTCTGCACCAGCAGTCACAGTGCCACCTACACACGTCCAAATTGGTTGTGTCACTGACATGTCTCTAGGAGTCTCCCTGCACCCGTACTGCACTGCCACCTGCCCATTCCCATGCCTACTTCCCAGGCTGCTGTGGGTCCCCTGGATCATCCTGGGATCAAAGTGCTGTCAAGGGCATCAATGTCTTCCCAGCTTCATTAAAGAAGCTCCTTCCCTGGCCTGGACCCCAGGACCTCACAATCCAACTCACTGCTATGACAATCCCACCATCTCCTCCCCTTCGACCACCTCCTACCATCCACTGTTTCTCAAGTGTGACCTGTGCTCTCTTGACTTGGTCCTGCAGTGGATTCTGCATGGGTCGCCCTCCACAGCCATCTCTTTAGCTGGATATCACTATCTACCTCAGGTGCTTTCTCCTTCCTGGAGCCTGCGCATTCCCCCTGGAGGATTAAGATGCCTACCTGTGATGGCCACCACTACAGTCACTCCCTCTCTTGCCTTACACCAAGGTCAAGACTTATAGATATGAATGCCCTTGAGAGAAAAAAAACACTCACCCTTGCCTTGTGCTCCATCCCCCTCAGCGGCAGCAGAGCCCCACTCACAGTGGGACATGCACATTCATGGACTTACCTCTCATTACTGACTTTTAATAATTGAACATGATTTATTGCAGACCTGTGCCACTCTCAACTCTCCCCCAAAGTGCAAGATGAATGTCTCAGGCATGGAAATGTCCTAGTCAAACATCACAGAATTCTCCCAGGATCTCATCTATCCCACACAAAAGGATGTCAAACTTTTGTCCTATAATCCTAAGATTTATGAAGACATTAGCACACAGTTGCCCAAAACAGGGCTCTTCCTACTCAATGTGAACTATGAATCCTCTGGACTTCCAATAACCAGTTGCACAGAGGGGGCCCCAGTTCCTACAGGAATCCTCATCATGCCAGTTGCTCAGGGTGAATACTGGGAGGCAGTCTGCTTGGAACACAGGCCAGGTTCACACCTGGGACCCACAAAGGACTGGATCTAAAATGATCCCTCCTAAAATGGGAAGGTCACTTAGTCACTGGTGCAGCTCAGCTCCGCATAGGGCAGAATGCTACTAAACTCCCTTCACTGCTCTTAGCATTGTGTCAATGATTTCCCCCGAATGAAGACATCAGAACTCCAGCACACTGTGAGCTCTGACTTCTGAACCCTCCATGCCAACTGAAGTTGAAGTTTTTCCTGTTTAGTTCAGTGTTGAATCTTGGCCAGATCCCAACTAATCAACCACACCTACCCTGAGCGTTTCTAATTTTCCTCCCCTGATTCTTGATCTACCTTCCCTGTGAATCACATTGAATAGTAAGCATTTGTAGGGATGGAAAAAACCCTTTGAGTCAGAAATTTTAAATTGAGAAACAGACAAAAAACATACACATGAAATAAGAAGTACCAAATCTCAGGAAATGAACTGAAGAAAAACAATTATCTCAGAAACGAAGTTCCTCCAGATAATAGATTTGACTGAAAATACAGACATTTGAGCAGGATAATGAGAAAAAAAATGAAAAAGATTTTAAAAATCAGTGGGTTAAAAGAGGCAAAAGGATCAGGAAAAAAGCCACAAATGTGAATCTCAGGGGGAAAAAAAAAATCCCTGTGTGAATTAACAAATTACTCTTAAAAGAAAACACAACATTGGAGCATTGTAAATATTTAAAAGAAAAAGTTTTATGGAAAGACGAAGATCTGAATACACATAGTAAAGACCCAGTGTCTACCTAGACAAACAAACAAACAAAAATTTAACCAGAATGGTCAATCCCAAAACACATTCCTGGTAAAAGCATTAGATTTTAAGAAAAAGAAAAAGATATATCTGGGACTCCAGAAAAGACTAAGCCACTTATGAAATTATAAAATGAAAGGGGGCAGGGAAATTAAAATAGAATCAGATATCTCAGTAGCCAAATTAAACAAAATTTAAAAGTGGGCAAGCATTTTGAGGCAAGGATGTTTTACCCTGCCAAACTGTCCTTTGAGTATTCCTGAGCCAGCACAAAGAAGGAATAGTGAAGATTAGGCTAGAAATAAGCAAAAGAGAGAATAGAAAAAAATAGAGAATCAACAAAACCAAAAGTTATTTGAAAAGTTTGATTAAAATGACAAATATTTAGCTATACTGAAAAGAAATTTTTAAAAAAGAGAGATGTTACAAAAAACTAAAATTAGAAAGGACACAGGGGACTTTATTACTGACCTCTCAGAAACAAAAGAATTATAAGCAAACACCATGTGGGTAATTATACCCTGTAAATTAGATAACTAAGATATAATAGAAAAATTCCTAGAAATAGACACATTCCCCAAAATGACTCAAGATTTATAACAGGAGGTGAAAACGGTAATCCAAAATCTTCTAAATCTAGAAACAGATGACTTCACTGGCGCATTCACTCAGAAGAATTTGTACTAACTCCTCTCAAGTCCTTTTTTAAAAATGAAGAAAGCATACTTCCTAACTCATTCTATAAGGTCAATTTTGGCCTAATACCAAAGCCAGATAAAGGTATCACAAGAAAAAAATTACAAATCAACAACTCCTATGAATATTGATGGAAAATCCTCACAAGGTACGAACAAAACAAATCCAACAGCAAGTGAAATTTGTCTCAGGAATACAAGAATAATTCATCATAAGAAAAACAATCAATGTAATTTGAAATGTTAAAAAGAAAAAAGTCAATGTAATACACTAATTAACAGAACAGAGGAGAGAAGATCAACAGGATCATCTCAATTGATGCAGAAAAAGCACTTGGAAAAATCCAACACATTTCCCTGATTTTAAAAAACTAAAAAAAGTATGAATAAAAATGAACATCTTCAACAAAACAAAGAGTATTTATGAGTATGGCTAAGATCATATTCAATAGTAAAATACTGAAGCCTTTCCCTCAACATTCAAAAACAAGAGAAGGACACTTGCTTTCACCACTAGTATTCAACATCACACTGAAAAATGTAACCAAGGCTATTAGACAAGAAAAAATTAAATAAAAGCATCAAAACTGGAAAAGAACTGGGTGAGGTGGTGCACAGCTATAATCCCAGCAGCACAGGAAGCTGAGGCAGGAGGATCGCAAGTTCAAAGCCAGTCTCAGCGATTGAGCAAGGCCCTAAGCTACTCAGTAAGACCCTGTCCCTAAATAAAATACAAGAAAGGGCTGGGGATGTGGCTTAGTGGTTAAATGCCCATGGGTTTAATCTCCAGTACTAAAACAAAAACAAACAAAAAACTGCAAAAGAAAAATATAAACTATCTCTATTTGCAGATGACAAGATCCTAAATATAGGAAACCAAAAAACAAAAATCTACAAAAAGACTGTAACAGTTAATAAACTAATTCAGTAAAATTTCAGGACAAGATCAACAAATAAAAATAAATTATATTTCTATGATCTGCAATTAATAATCCAAAAATGAAATTGAGAAAACAATTCCATTTACAATAAAATCTAAAGGAATAAAGTACCTATTAATAAATTTAACTGAGGAATTTAAAGACTTGCACACTGAAAGCTATAAAACATAGCTGAATGAAATTAAAGAAGACCTAGATAAACGGAAAGACATTCTATGTTTGTGGATAAGAAGACTTAATATTGTCCAGTTGTCAATTCTTTCCAAAGCAATCTACAGATTCAATCCTTTCCCCGTCAAAATTCCAAGTCTTTTTTCTGCAGCTTTGGAAAAGCTGATCCTCAGATTCACAGGGGATAGCAAAAGGTCCACATAGCCAAAATAATATTCAGAAAGAAGAACAAAGTCAGAGGACTCACAGATCCCAATTTCAAAACTTACTACAAAGCTGCAGTATCAACACTGTGTGGTACTTTCAGATAGACAGAAAACCCAACAGAATGGAACTGAAAGTCAGAAATAAACTCATCTACAGCCAACTGATTTTTGACAAGCATTACTCAAAAAATTAGGAATAAAAATGAACATCTTCAACAAAATAAAGAGTACTTATGAAAAACATATGCCTAAGATCATATTCAATAGTAAAATACTGAAGCCTTTCCCTCAACAATCAAGAACTAGAAAAGGACACTGCTTTCACCACTACTATTCAACATTACACTGAAAAATCTAACCAAGGCTATTAGACAAATCCACTCAAAAGATAAGAAGCACTCTCTTCAACAAATGTTTCTGGGACACATGGATCTTCCCAAGCACTAGCAAATTAACTTTGAACCTTTCCTCATACCATGTGCAAAAAATTACTCCAAATTGATCAAAAACCTAAATCCATGAGTAAAAATCTTAAAAACACTTAGAAGAAAACAGTAAATCTTCACGATATTACATTTGGCAATAGAATCTTTAAAATGACACTAGGAGAACAAGCAACAAAAGAAAAGGTATTTAAACTGAACTTTATAAAAATTTAAAGCTATTGTGCATGAAAGGACATTATCAATAAAGCAAAAATATGACCTGTAAAGAGGGTGAAAAAATTCATGTCATCCATCTAATAAGGGGTAAACATTCAGAATGTATAAAGAACTGAAGCTCAACAACACAAACACAAACACCCATTCTAAAAATGAGCAAAGAATTTGAATAGACATTTTTCTAATGAAGATACAGAAATGGTCAATACACCCAGGAGACCCAACACCCTCAATCATAAGGGAAACGAAAATCACAATGAAATAAATACCATTTATTTCATCCTACTAGGATGCTAGAACAATCATCTTTCTCACATGGTAAAAGCAACTGTTGGTTGAGGAGATTAATGAACGGGAACACTCACACACTGCCCAGAGGAGAATGAAATGTGCAGCTGCTCTGGGAAAACCCTGAACTTTCTCAAAAAGCAAAACACGGGATTATGATATGACCCAGCAATTCCACCCTAGATGTGTACCCAAAGATCTGAAAACAAGGATTCAGACAGACACCTGCTTGCCAACCTTATTCACAATCACCAGGTGGAAACAACCCACATGCCCACCAACATATCAGTGGAGAAGTGGAATGCTATGTAGACATACAATGGACTATCCTTCAGCCATAGAAGGAATGAAGTTTTGATTCATGCTATAATGTGAATTCATCCTGAAAACATTAAAATAAGTGGAATATTGTCTGATTCCACCTTCATAAAGCATCTAGAATACGAGTTACTCCAGGGATTTTCTGTCATGGAAATGTCATAGGAGATTCGAGGTTAGCAGCACTAGAAGGGAGGTGAAAGAGAGAGGTATTGCTTAATGGGTGTTGGGCTTATGTTTGAGATGAAAAGTTTGGAAACTCCTAGTGGCAATAAACACCTAACAATGTTTCAGTAATGAATGTCACTGAACTATACAGTTAAAAGAGGTTGAAATGGCAAATTTATGCTATATTTATGTTACCACAAAAAAAGCAAAGCATGGGCTATTGGTGGAGATAGATCAAAAAAACAGACGTGATGAGGAAGCCAAGCCCTCGTCCAAGAGCAAAGGAGCCCAGGCAACCCAGGTAGGCTGGAGGGTGGGCGGCCACAGGGGCCAAGGGAGCAGCGCTTACCCACCTGTCACCCCGGTGGCAGCCCCTGCCTAGTGCAGATGTCCACCCCTCACAGCTCCACAGCCCCAAAGCCAGCGTCCAGGGCCTGCAGACATCAAACTGCTGGGAAGCTGGGATTGCAACGAGCTGTGAAAAAACGGAAGTGGGGCGGAGCTGAATGAAAGTTCAGACCAATAGCAGCAGGACTTTTCAACCTCATTAGCATAAATGTGGACCAATAGCATTGCCTCAGACTAGCACACTCGAGTGAAAAGCTACATCTGGGTTCCCTCACACCTGAATAAATCCTACTTTCACACGTGCAAATTTTGTTCTTTGAATTTGCCAGATGAGAACCCAGAAAGAAGTTGACACAGCACTCCATTCTTAGAGCTGCCACACGCCCTCGATGGCATGCATTCTGGCTTTGCTGACCTGATCCTGTCCGCTGAGTTGGCAGGCATCCCTGCTGTGATCAGCTAACACCCAAGAGAGCTTTCTCACCTGCAGAGGCCGGCAGCCTGCACAGACCCCCTCTGCCAGCAGAAGTGCAAAATCAAATTTGGTCTCAAACTCTGGTTTCAGTACTATGAACGTAATGGACACATTCATGAGGTGGGCGGGGCTGAATTAACCAATGCCCTGGAATGAAGAGCCCAGGCAACACTGTGAAGAGAAGGTTTCTGAGTGGTGTCTTCCAGGTAGACCGTGTGAAGAGTATTAAAAAGGAAAGGTCAGGGGCACAAACGGTGAGCCCCAAGTTGAAGGTTGGTGAAAGCAGGTTGGGTTTTACATATGGTTGCAACAGTTGCATTACATATTTGCCTTTTAAAGGGACTTGAGCCGAGATTTTAAAATCAGGAGATTTCACCCAAAAGTATGGATTTCTAATTTTTCTTGTGAAAAATGCTTGTAGCAATATTAGGCCTGAATCTTACAGCAAAACGCTGCCAAGCCCCAGTGGGCTATGCCCTGAGCTAGACACCCTCAGTCCACAGGTGGATCTGCATCGCCTTGCTCCGCCCCCTCGCCCCCTCGCCCTCCGCCCCCTCGCCCTCAGTTCTGTGCCCCTCAGTGTGGGTTGGAGATGAGTGGGTCACGAGGGCGGGGCCTTCATGAATGAATAGTTCTTGTAAAAAGGGTCACCCTCTCCATCACTCAGAGTCATGGGGAGAAAGCACCGTCTCCAGGTACCGCCTCTGCTGGAGCCTGTTCTTGGGCTCCCCAGCCTGCAGAACTTGAGAAATGAAGCGTGTTGTTTATAAGCCAGTAGTTTTCTACGTTTTGTTATGGTGGCTGGAAAAAGACAAAGACACATGGTCTCTGTGGTCCTTCGAGATCGTTACCCTGTCTTAGAGGGTTTTGAGGTTCCAGTGTGTCAGAGTGAAGGTAGGTAGATAGGTAGTGGCAGATAGTGCACATGTAAAAATGACCTGGTGGGTGAAGTGTGAATGTGTGCTAATATCTTTGAGAAAAAATGAGGTTGATGGGTAAGGGCAACATGTGAATAACCCTTTCAACTCAACTTTATTTGACACATAAACTATAAATAAAGGAGTGTGTGCCACACACCCCATCAGGCAGTGTCTTCACAAAGCACATGATTGAAACTCTGGGAAGGAGCCCACCGCAGACATCTGTCTAAACATTTCACAAAGGGCAGAGCCAGGGCAGATTACATACCACAGGAGCAGGTGGAGGATGGCTGGTCCTCGGGTCCCATCTGGGACTGTCCAGGGGCGCCACTGCTAATATAATTAGCTAATGGAATTGAGAGCAGAATGCTTTCAAAAGAGATGTGACCAGATCATCAAACAAGCAACATCACAGACAGCAAAGAATCAATAAGCAGGCTGTTTCAGCTCCTTGACCAGAGTCGGGCAGAAGACAGTCCAGTGTGAATTTCTGATGAAAAGCCAGCCAACAGAAAAGTCAAAACTAAAAATAGAAATTCTTTTAATTTTTATGGGAACTGAGAAATGTACACTATATGGAGGGTTTTACTAACATTAGAATTAATAATAGATATTTGCAAGAAACATCATATAGTTACAAACAGCTCAATCACAGGGAATCCTAAGACTCTTGAAGGCTCCTACCAGGTTGTTTTGTACTTTACTTGCAACTAAGAAATCAATCCTGAACCATATGTGTCCAATAACCAGGCTGTTAGGGTCTCAGGCCTTACCAGTCCATCCCTTCCATGAATGAGTTGGGAAAGCAAAAGCCTTGACAGGCAGCCTCCCAGCAGGCTGCTGAAGGATGGCCACTGCGCCACTGGGCTCTTCCTCTTAGTCAGCTGCCTGCCAGTCAAGCTGCTACGTCACTTAGCATATACTGAGTCACTTATAAATCATGGAAATTCATTTCTCATAGTTTTAGAGGCTGGGAAGTCTGCGATTGAGGTGCTAGCATGGGTGGGATCTGGTGAGGACTCTCCTCCATGTTGCAGATGCCTGTCTTCTCACTGAATCCTCCTGTGGTGGGAAGAGAATGAGTTGCTCTCCTGAATCCCTATCACAAGTGCAGTGACCCCACGCAGGAGCCTCCCAAAGGCTCCATCTCCTAACACCATTGACCAGGAAATTGGGAACTCAACATAGGAATTTTGAGGGCTGGAAGCACTCAGACCATTGCCCCAGCCATGGTCATGACCACACTGCATTGAAAACCCACCTGCACCCAGCAGCTCCTAAGTACAGGCAGGCATGAGTTAGGCTCACAGGTCCACAGATGACTGTGCTTTGGTAGACAAAGCTGGGCTCTGCCCAGCAGCTCTGCTGTAGACACAGCTCTGTCTGGCCATGACTATGGGCTGTGGGGTTCAGGTCTGTCCACACATTTGTTTTGTAGCCAAGACTGAAAGGGCAGTAGTTATAATAGAGAGTGGGGTTTTGTGGTTGGGTCACCTGAGTGCAAGAATCACTCCAAACCATCCAAACACATTTAAGCACACTGCATATCGCATTTCATTGGCCAAAGCACAATCATTGTCTTGGGGAAACTGATCCAGCCTAGTGGGCAGGAGGTGAGTGACTGAATGCTGAACCATCCACCAACACACCAGTTTGGAGATGCGAAAGGAGGAGAGGGAGGGTGGAGGTTGGACCTATGGTGGTAGAGGACACTGTGGCAGAAAGACATTAGATGTCAGAGGAAGCCCACAAAAGCCAGGATGTCCTCTAGCTGTCCCACAGTGTCACTCAGAAGAAAACACCTGCAATGCTCATTATCTAAGAGACACAACTGCCCCCAATCAGGCTCTGTTTTTATAGAATGAATTGTTTCATTAATAAACTGACTTTAAAGACCATGGGTGGAGTCAAGACTCCCAGGTGTATGGCTCTATCTGGCCTCTCAAATTCCAAAGTCCAGGACCTAACAGCCTAATATTCACACAGGATACATACCTCAAACTAATGACATGGCTCCCCAGCTGCCAAACCTTGCAACCAGTCCACGGGTCCCTGCCAAGAAGCTGAATGGCAGAGTGGCAGTTGGGAGGCGGGGGAAGGAGGGGGCAGACCTGGGCACTATGCGGTCACCTGCTGCAGAAGTCCACTCCATGCAGTGCTACAGCTTGGAACCTGCATGCATAGACCATCCTATGACCTCAGCCTCCAGTTTCTGACCTGCTACTAAAAAGGGACCAGGTCAGAAGCCCTGCCCATTGAGGGGCAGACCTAAATGAAAGTTGGGACTGAAAATTTGGCCAATATTAGTACCTTTCCAAACTCTAATTAGCATAAGTTTGGACCAATAGTGGTGACCCAGGGCTATGTAAATCCCTAGACTATTGTACTCTGAGGGAGAAAACTGATTTTTTTTTTTTTTTTGCAATGTAGGAGTTCTGCTCTTCACTCTTTACCCCTCATTCTGGTGTCTGTGTTTTATTCTAAGTTTGTGAGACTGAGAATTCAGACAGAAGAAACTAGTGGTGAGCCACTGAGGTCTGCTGTAACACGGAAGGGCACCACCATGAACAGTGGCTAGATCTCTTGGTTGAAGAGGTCTGCAGCTAGTGTAGACCCCTCTTGCCAACAAAAGCAGTAAATGGAGTTTTATTTCAAAACTTGGATTTCACTAACACCTGGAAATAGCTCTCGATTTCCCCCTGAATGTGCTAGTCCCATATCTTCTCCATCTTAGGAAGTGCAGCTGTATCCTTCCAGTGGCTCAGTAGCAAATATTCACAGAGAAGCTTGAATTTTCTGAAAATTGAGACAATAAACACAGCAAGGGGTTTCTCAACATGCAGAAAAAACTCCTAAGGCAGAGTTCTTCAGAAATAGAGAAGAAGACAGAGAGAAAAGAAGGAGAATAATCAGAATGCAATATTACAAGGATGCTTAAAAGGAAAAAGAAAAATCTAGATCCCTTGCTCAAGATTCTCACCCCATGATAGGCTTTGATTCCAGGTATGACGCATTATTTGCAACACAAATACTGTGTTTAGCTGGAGCTCACACAAGCACCATCTCAGACTATAGCTGACTCCTTCCTAGAAGAGTTCCCTGTTGTGAAAGAGAACAAGAATTGTGTTTATTTCTCATTTAAAAAAATGAAATAATAGGCCTTCAACACTTCTGGGAATGAATTCTGTGGTGCAGAAGCCATTGTTAATTAAATATCCAGTGCTAATTCACTGCAGATCTTGGAATAGTAGGGAACCCGACAGTGCACCGCAGATATCACTATGTAAGTGGTCATGTGACCTCTCCATGTCCATTTTGTTTCCAACACCAGCATAAATGACATTTTTTTCTAAAGGACTCAGGTAGCAAATCTCCTGATACCATGGTAAATGTGGGCTGTTAGCCACCATGATGCTGTGCATTTGGAAGGCTGTAGGCAGACTAGGGAAGCAGGGGGTTTCTTAAAACTCTATGAATACTTTTTAGCATTTTCCAGTTTTATAGACTACACTTTTACATGTACTGCCTCATTTGATCCATACAACAATCCTATAAGACACCAGCTCTATTCTAGCAATAGATATGAAATTTCTGAGAGATTAACATGCCAAGGTCATCGTGCTGGAGTTCAGCAGAGCAGATTGGCTGTCTATGTGCCCACAGGTGTGGATAGACCATGGCTGGGCATCTCTCCTTAAAGGGGGCCCAAGACTGTCCTCTTTCTTCAGCAGTAAAGTCAAGAAAAATGAGAAATGGCTGATGAGAATCTCAGTCTTGTTCCCTTTGGGGGGAACTTCAAAAGACAGAGAAAAGAGGAAGGACCTTCCCAGGGAATGCTCAATAGACAAGGTCCTCTCAGACTCCTGCCACCTGGGCAGCAGGAGGCCCCAGGACCCAATGAGGAACTGGGAATGTGCTGCCCCAAAGGTTGCTCTGCATAGTGACTGGAGTTAAAGGCACTTGGAAAACCACAGGAGATGTAATTGCCTTGTGACAAATGCTTCCCTGTGCCAGAGGAAAGCAGCTTTCTTATCAAGGACAGGAGCCTGAGGCCAAGGAATTTTGCACTAAGCTCTTTAAAATGATTCTTGTCTTCTGTTAGCTTGAGTTACTTTTTCACAACTTGGGTTCTCTGTAGTAAGCCTCCAACCCAAGCTTTGGGTCTCCATTTCCCTATGAAGGCTTCCATGCCAAGTTGAACTTGTATTAAGTAATTATGTATACTTTTCTCCTGTTGATCTGATCTGTCAATTTAATTCTCAGGCCCAGATGAAAAACTCTAAAAAGGTAGGGGTAAAATTTTGCCTCCCCTACCTGGGTGAGAGCAGAAGTCCAGTATAGGCCAAAAGGGGGTGCCCTGTCTGCAGACTCTTAAACATATACATGTCATAAGATATGCATGCATGCTGGAATGAGATATACATACCAGCATATGTATACATTCACCCCCTACACCCTGTGCCCTTGGCTTCTGTTCCTGTGCATTGATATAACAACTATTTCCACAGAATTTACATTGTATTAGGCTTCCATGTCACCTAGAGATAATCTGAAGTACGTGAGAGGATACGCAGGTTATGTGCAAGCACTGCACTCTTTCACAGACAGGGCTTTCATAGACAGATGCAGTATTGACGGGGATCCTGGAAGCAGTGCCCCTGGATACCAAGGATGACAAAAGTGGCCTCTCTGTAGAGTCTCACATAAGCTAGTTCCCAATTTTCTATGATGAACCTTGGGATTCCACCCTGGGCCTGCCATTTACTGGCTAGGTAATTTCTGGCAAGTGGTTTGCCTCCTAATACTTGTTTCCTATGAAAGGCATCAAGGCTTCAGGGACCTCTCGCTGGTGCCCTACTCTCTTTTGAGCCGCTTCCGAGGACTGGCCTTCAGGGCAATGCTGCACAACACTTTCAGCTCAGGGGTGTCCACAGAAACTCATCCTGAAGCACACCAAGGTCCTGCATGACACGTTCACTCTCAGTGCTCAGAAGAATGATCACAGGATGACAGCCACACTAAGGTCCCCTCTGCTGACCCCACTGGCAAGAAATGGGAAGAGTTTATAAGAGCTTATCAAACTCCATATAAAAGGATTTCACAATCAGGAAACATACACCATTTATTTCTCTACAAGAAAAGCCAAAATACACCTGAGGGTTGGAAATCGGTGGTGTATAGAGGAAAGAAGACAAAAAATTAGCTCCCACAAGCCTTTGCACATCTCAAGGTGTTTTCCTGATAAGAACAATCACCTTTATGTAGCACAGTGAGAATGGTTAACCATCAGGATCAAGAAAGTTCCAGGTAGGGCTAAGCTTCAGCATCCCTTCAAGGATGTTCTCTTATACCGTTAAAATAAAGATATTGCTTTGACACAGACCCATGTGTCTCCATGGAAACCTGCTCTATTGCCTAGGCAACTAAGGAACCATGCTGGCACTGTTAGATTATTTTAATTTTTTTTTTCAGAAAATTCAGGCCTACTTAGGGAAAAAAACACACTTCTCAACTCAGTTCATACCCTACTTCATTATTCCCCTGAGTCACATTTAAAATTTCTCATTTTACTCAATAAATGCAATCAAAAAACAAGGCTCTAATTGATCTTTTGAGTTAGATTGCTTTATGTAATAACCAAATAAATATTAAAGGAGCTGTACTTGCCAGAGCATTTTACAAAGGCTCTGTTTGATGAAGTCCACATGCTTTGGTTATCCATCACCCTTCAAGGGATGGAATGGTGATTCAGGTCCCTGAAACAGAAAAGCCCTTGTAGTTGGAAAGAGCCCACAAGAAGCGTCAACAGCCTCAACTCACATGGTACAGGAAGGTTTGAATAAGACAATGAAGGTGGATTGTGTGTCTTGACTATCTAGAGCACAATCAGGAGAAGCTGCCCTTTTGTTGACAGCCAGGGGCTAGATGCTTAAGATCCTGAATAATCAATACCTAGAAAGAAGGCCCCTGTTAGGGACACGACCAGGGCTGTGGCCTTTGCACATTGTATGGTCAGGTTAGAAAAACACAGATTCCTACTTGGCTATGGCTCTCGGCAGGTGCTTGTCAAACACACAGGAGGATTGGAGCCCAGGAGATGGCTTGTATCTGAACAGCAGACTTGGGATGCCAAGGATCTCAGCAGACCGATGAGGGCTAGGGTGGACAAGATGGAGGTCATCGTGTAAATATCCTGCTTAATCACTCTTGTGCCTTTCTCTTGTTGTCCCAAGTCTCGGCGTGGCATCAAATATCCTCTGCACTGGAAATATTACCAGCCCATAATTGAAGACACTAGCCCCAGTAGCCCCAAAAGACAACACTCAGCCACCTGACCCTATATGTCAAAGAGAGGAGAGGTGGCAAGGGTAGAACAGGTGTTGTCATCAGTGTGGCCGAGCCTGGGAGAGCTACACAGGGTGAAGGGACCAGAGATCTGTCTCCAAGGGACTGACAGAAAAGGATAAAGAGAGGGCTGGGGTGTGCATGACTGGCAGGGTGGCCATGTTCTGGTTGGTCATTAGCACTGTTCTGAGAAGCTCTGGAAAGGCCATAAGCACTTATGGGGTGATTCAGTTCTCATTGTGGGGGGACTGCTCCTGCTAGAGGTGCTGCTCCCACTCTGGGGGAGCTCATCAGGCGTGATCTGTTCTACGAGGCTCACTGCTATTCACAGTATCAGTGAAGATGCTCATCATCCAGGCTTAAAGTTCCTGAGTCCAAGGTAACGGCAGAAAGAAGCAGCTCAGAGAAAGAAGCTCAGAGAGGCAAATGGAGTCAGGAGGGACACAGTGGAGGGGTCTGGCCAGTGCTGGGCCCTCCTTTAGAACCTAGTCTGTGTTTTAAATATGGTACCAGGGTTAGAACCTGGGGCTCAGGCACACTAGGCCAGCCCCTGCCCCAGCCTGCCCCTCATTTTATGCCAGCCCCCAGCCTAAGTCACCCACTCAGTGACTTTCCAGTGTCTCTTTCCAGTCCATGCTCAGTTCATCTCAGCTACCTGCCGTCATCAGGTCTGGTCCCTAACATTCTGCTTCTGTCCCTGAATACTATAGTCAAGTATTCATGTCCCTGTCCCACAAACACAAAGGTCACATCTGATTCCAGTCCTTTAGGTCCCTAGGGAGCTGATTAATCCACGAGGGTGGAGCCCCTGTGCATGTGATCAGCGCCCTTCCAAAGGAGGCCTCAGAGAGCTGCCCTTCCCCTCCATCTTGGAGGACACAGTGAGGAGGCACCACCTATAAACCAGGAAATGGGCCTCACCAGACACTGCATCTGCCAGTCCTTGACCTGGGACTTCTTAGCCTCTGGAACTGAAATAACTTTTTTTTATTTGTTTGTTTTAGACACTGAGAATTGAAACCGGGGTACTTAACTACTGAGCCACATCCCCAGCCCTTTTTATTTTTATTTTGAGACAGGGTCTCACTAATTTGCTTAGGGCCTGGCTAAATCCCTATGGCTGGCATCAAACTTGCAATCCTCCTGCCTCAGCTTCTCGAGTTGCTGGGATCACAGGCATGTACCACCACCACTGTACCCAGCTTATAGTAAGTTTTTGTTATTTATAAGCCACCTAGTTTAACGTATTTTTTGTTCTAGTAGCCTAAGCAGAGTAAGATACAGCTGTTGCTTCCATCTGAACTCTCTCTCACCTGTTTCTAAAATTTCTATTCATCCTGTGGGGCTCAACTCAGAAGATTTCTTTTTCATGACTAGTCTTCCAAATTCAAATAAGTGCCAAGTCTGCCCAAGAGTCACTGTCTCATGCCACCTGGCAGCAGAGCCCTGGAAACCTTGCTCTGTCCTCTTACTAAGGTCCAAGTTTCCTAAAGGCAGGAGTTGCTTCAATCACGCAGACTCCATTTCAAAAAAGTGTTTATGAAACAAATAAATGACACACGTGAAAGGCTCTGTTTGTGTCCAAAAAAAAAAAAAAACAGCTTGAAGAAAACAAGTTGGAGGGAAGACCTAAAGCTTAGTGAGGACCCACGCTGTGGGTGCTGAGAGGCAATGTGAACATGACGAGCCCTGCCAGAGGGCCTGACAATGCACCAGTACCCAAGTACAGGGCCCTGTCATCCTAGATGAGCTGACGGGGAGAGCTAGAAGAAGGGCTGTAATGAGAGCTGGGGCCAGGAGGCCTCTGCATGGGGGTGTCCTCACACTGAAACTCCTCTAGTTGCTACAGGTTCTCATGCCTATGGGGACTGAGAAGCTGGAAGCCTATGTCCCTTATGGCTGGAAAGGGGACAGGTCTGGCTAGAAAGGAACAACCTCATCTTATATTAAGTGAGAAATAATACACTGTTGGGAGGCTTAAAGGAGGTGATGAGGAGGGAAGGAGGGAGCAGCAGTGTGAAGCCACAGTCACTTAGGACCAGGGCGGCCAGCAGCCTCGTGCTGAGCAGCTGTGCTTTCTGGAAGCATCATTGTTATGCTCCAACTCCCTATTTCTTGTATGGGAAAGAAATTAGCTTAACATAGTGAAGCTAGAGTCTGAGACAGAACTCAGTTCTCCATCTCTGCTACAGGAGGGGATCTGTACACTGCAGACCTCTGCACCTGAAGAAAGCCAGTTTCAGTGTGAGCAGCTGTTCTAGTCCACTTTTCACTGCTGTGACTAAAAAACCCAACCAGAACAATTGCATAGGGAGAAAAAGGTTATTTGAGGGCTCATGGTTTCAGAGTTCTCAGTCTTTATTCAGCCAGCTCCAATCCCCAGGGCTCCAGATGAGGCTGAACTACAAGGGGAAGAGTGTGGCAGAGGGAAGCAGCTCACATGATGATCAGCAAGCAGAGAGAGAGAGAGAAAGAGAGAGAGAGAGAGAGAGAGAGAGAGAGAGAGAGAGAGAGAGATCTCCACTTGCCAGATACAAAATATGTACCCAGAAGCCATGCCCCCAATGCCCACCTCCTAAGGCCATACCCCTCCCTTCAGTCACCACTCAATTAATCCCATCAGGTGATAATTTACTGGTTGGTTTAAGGCTTTCGTACGTGAGCATTGTCTTGCATGTGAGCTTTGGGGGTACCTCACATCCAAACCATAACAACAGTTCATCATGGCAGGGGAGGCACCAGGATCAACCCTGAGAATCAGAGCCAGCAAAGCCAGATCCTTCTCCCCTGTGTGCTGCAGCCCTCAAGGGGAGACTGTGCCCTCTAGCATTGCAGCTGACCCCAGCAGCTCAGGCCACTTTCTTTCTAAATTCTTGTCTTGCAAATCCATGGAATAATGGAAAGCAAGAGAGAAAGGAGTAGCATTTATTCAATATAGTCAGCAGGTTAAATCCATCCTGCCCCCAGGTTAAATCCTAGAGGGCTTGTCTAAGATGAGGAGTGAGCCTAGACACAGGGCCATCCCTCCATACCCTATCCTTTGTCCCCAAAAAGACAGGTATTGACTAAGTCTTAATTTAGCAATGACAGACACGAATGGCCAGACGACAAGATTAACCAAATATAGGCAACAGCAACACTGTGAATGGAGACAACTGACCAGAGTCAGAAGTACATCCCAGGACAGGAAGAGCCCAGCAAACCTAAGACAGTAAAACAAGGTCTGATTAACACTTTCAGAAGAAAGAACAGGCTGCTTGGCCACCCAGCTGAGTTCTGGGTCCTCAACATTGGCTCTTTTTTTTTTTTTTGTATGACAACGGAATGCAATACAATTCTTATTACACATATAGAGCACAATTTTTCATATCTCTGGTTGTATACAAAATATATTCACATCAATTCATGTCTTCATACATGTATTTTGGATAATGATGTCCATCACATTCCACCATCATTGCTAACCCCTTGCCCCCTCCCTTCCCTTCCCCCTTCCCCCACCCCTCTGCCTTATCTAGAGTTCATCTATTCCTCCCACACTCCCTCTCCCTACCCCACTATGAATCAGACTCCTTATATCAGAGAAAACATTCAGCATTTGGTTTTTTGGGATTGGCTAACTTCACTTAGCATTATCTTCTCTAATTCCATCCATTTACCTGCAAATGCCATGATTTTATTCTCTTTTATTGCTGAGTAATATTCCATTGTGTATATATGCCACATTTTTTTATCCATTCATCTATTGAAGGGCATCTAGGTTGGTTCCATAGTTTAGCTATTGTGAATTGTGCTGCTATAAACATTGATGTGGCTGCATCCCTGTAGTATGCTGTTTTTAAGTCCTTTGGGTAAAGACTGAGGAGAGGGATAGCTGGGTCAAATGGTGGTTCCATTCCCAATTTTCCAAGAAATATCCATACTACTTTCCATATTGGCTGCACCAATTTAGTCCCACCAGCAGTGTATGAGTGTACCTTTTCCCCACATCCTCGCCAACATTTATTGTTGTTTATCTTCATAAGAGCTGCCATTCTGACTGGAGTGAGATGAAATCTTAGAGTAATAATAATTGAATAATTTAATTGAGATATTTAATTGAATATTTTGCAATTTTTAGTTTTGATTTGCATTTCTCTAATTGCTAGCGATGATGAACATTTTTTCATATATTTATTGACTGATTGTATATCATAATCTGAGAAGTGTCTGTCCTTGGCCCATATCTAGAGTATATAAAGAACTCAAAAAGCTAAACACCAAAAAAACCAAATAACCCAATCACCATTGGCTCTTCTGACTAGCTTAGGTCCACGTGCCACAGAGTGGCCTTACATCACCTCTGATGTCACAGTAGCTACTGGGACCTGCAGGAAGGGAGGTAGGTGTGCTTTGATAAGAGAAGAACTAAGTTAGTTCAACTTCTGTGCTGGCAGGAATGGAATTCCTGTGTAACAAGATACCTCCCTGAGCAGCAGCCCCCACTGCTACTCCAAGTCATGGTTCTAGAAGTGCTCGAAAATGAGTGGATGGCCATACAGTTGAGGATGCATCTGGAGACAGAGGACATTTTGCAACATTAAACAATTTATGAAATTATGATACTCTTATGCATAAGATCTAGGTCTAACATGAATGAGTTGTGACCCCAGTCTGTTCCGTTGGCAGCCACATAAACTTTATACAATAAGCTTGTGAATAGTTACCATACAAATAGCTATAAGTATTTAATTGAATTTTCAGAAAAATAAATACAAACAACTCCATAATAACGATGACCTATTGTTTCATAGACATTGCTGTTCCTTTTGTCTTTTAGATTTTAATAGATAAATTTGACTATTTTAGCCTAATTACACTGTGAAAGTATGTTAAAAAAAAACTTTTATTTTTTTCCAATCATTTATGTTTACTTCAATTTACATTTTTATCGACTTGTACTCAAATATTTTCTATATTCAAAATTTTTCTACTTGGAACACAATTATGTTTACCCTGTAATTATTTTAGATCTCCATACAAATTATGTAAAACTTTCTTTTAAGAACATAACTAATAATTTTTCTGGAATGAAGGCAAGAGAAATACATTTTATAAGTAAGTATATGCTTTTGAATAAATTATTATACTATTGAAATATTGCTGACCTATTGACAAATGAAGACTCAAAGTAATAATAATTGAATAATTTAATTGAGATATTCAATTGAATCTTTTGCAATTTTTAGTCATATAAAAACCATATCTTATACATATTTTTAAATGTTGACCTTATGACAACACATTTATCAAGGTCAATGACAGAATGTTTTATTTTCACCTTGAGTCAACTTCTAAATATTAGGCATGATAAAATATGGATTTCTGTTTATTCTCTTGCCCCAACTTATTAGAAACTGACCAAGATGAGCTGAAATAATTTCAAATAGTTTTCTAATCCTTGTAAATAAAGAGTTCACAATTAGAGATTCTTGCATAAGAATTTTAAATATTACTATATGCTATATATAAGAGGTAAAACTCAAAGAACATGACATAGTGGAAAATAAAAGACTGAAAAGAGATACACTAAGGAAAAAAGGAAAGTAGATGAGATAGTATCAGTTAATGAAATTTAAGACCAGAAATAGTAAAGGAATAAACAAGGAAAATTCCTTATTGAAAATAAATTATTATAACTGTATTAGTCTATCTCCCATTATTATAACAAGAAACCTGAGAGCTGATAATTTGTAAAGCAAAAGGTTTATTTAGCTAATAGTTTAATAGGCTGAAAATCAAAGAAGCATGGCACTTGAACAGGCAGGGGCCCTCTGGCTGCCTCACATCATGAAGGATGGCAGCTTGGTAGGAGCATGTGTGAGAAGGAGCGATCACCTGCTGAGACAAGAAGCCAGAGAGAGACTGGAGGAGGGCCAGTCTTGCTCTTTGGTAACAACCCTCTCAAGAGAAGTAACAGGGATACTAATCTCTTAAAAGGACAATGCACCAAATAATTTAATAACCTCCCACTAGGTGCCACACTAAAGGACCCCACCCCGTCCTAACATAGCCACAGTGGAGACCAACTTTCTAACACCTGAACCCCTTGTGGGACATGCTCAACCATGTCCAAACCGCAGCACTAACCATAGGGAAAAAATTATACATATAAATTTAAAATTATATATATCAATTATATATATATATATAAAATACACACACACACACAAATACATAGTCCTAGTGCTATGTTTAATAAACCTCTCTCAGTAGTCAATGGATATTTTAAGAACAACAGTGAAAATGTGTGTGTTCTGGGTGAATAGCACAATACAAGCTTAGTCATCTATATAGATAGAGGGAAGATGGTTGGATGGATGGATTTATACATACTTATATAAGTAGATGATAGACATATAGATACTTACATAATAAACAGATGACAGAACCAGATAATATTTCAAAGCACAAATGTCACCAATACCCACAGATGAAGTTGACATCTTATATCAATTGAGAAAGAATGGAATATTCACAACTGATGTTGAGATGGTTAGACAAAGGATATTTCAATTTAAATAAGGAGGGTTATTTAGGACTTAGCAAGCAAGGTCCCAGGAGAAGAGGTGGTTGTGAGAGAAAGTCCAGGCAGAAGGTCCCAGGGGGCACAGGGAAGACTCTAGTGAGAAATGCTAGGAGAGTCTCAGCAGTGAGGTGGCCTGCAAGGCAATGCCTTTGTTCCTGGGCTGATGTCTACCTGCTTGCCCCTGGACAGGCCAGTTGACTGAAAGACAAGGTGTTCAGGCAAGGAAGGTTTTTATCTAACAGCCAGTTGGTGGAAAAACTGGAGGACTCACTTTTGTTAGGAAATCTATCTTGCTGAGAACCTGGTTTGGGCCTGGTTTGTCTAGGGGTTCACAGGTGTTTCTAGACTGGCATGCCTTCCTACAGCTGGTGGGCAGTGCTGCACCTCCCAGGCTGACCATCTGTTCACCTGGCCCTCTTCGTTCTGCAGATCTCAAGAGCCAAGACCATTATTTCCCTGAGCTCTTCCTGTCAACTGATTCATTTGCCCATGTGCAGTTCCTGACACACTATACAATGGACAGGCTAGAGGGGTAGCTGTCCCTGATCACCAAACTCACAAGAAGAAGAAAAAAAAAACTTCTTCAATTCCTGTGCCTAGAGAGTCGGGCATGCGATCTGGCCTGCTGCTCAGCTGTACCTGCATGGTCCCAGGCCTTTTCACTCTGCTCTGCTCCAAGTGTCTCCTTTGTCCCTAATCTGGGAAGCAGCCACTCAGGCTTTACCTTAGTGCCAGCTCACTAGGCCCCTTGGAGATTCACAGGAAGAGTGTGCTACTGTTTTCTGTGTTCATAGCCTTGGGCCAAGAGCTCGGTATTACCATTCATCACACTGCAACTCCAGAGTTGGTATCGGGCTCTCCCCACCCGACTCTGGATAAGTCAAAGGCAAGGACTGCATTTCTTTGAGCTATGTTGCCCTGTACCCCAGTTCAATATTCCATGAGCATTAGTGACATTCTATGGCCTTCCATAAGACTCCGTCATAGCTAGTGGGTCAGGTGAGAATCTGTATTAAGCAGTGCAAGTCCTCTTTTCATGGTGTTTCCTGTCTTTCAGGAAATAGCAAGTGTGTCTGAAGTCTCTTCTAAGTGTAATTACAAGGTATTGTACCCTGCGGAATCAGTGTCTGTTGTGCAAAGCCTGAGTTGCGAGGGGGCTCCAAAGCAGCTTGAAGGCCAGGACTTGGCTGGGCCATCGTGTGGTCTGTCTTGGTGGATGGCGCTTGGTGTCTGTTTGCAGCAGATGATGTGAGTGGATTTAGAGGAAGAACATGCAAGCTGAGTGGGGTCAAGGAACAGCAGGCTCCTCCCACCTCCAGACTCCCCGCCTTGCCTGCCCACCCCCAGGCTGCATTAGCAAGCAGTGAGCAATCCACGTTCCCAGGAGGCCAGCTCTGCCCTAGTGCTGGCCATTGGCATTCCCACTCACTCTGCCCAGAAGGGATGACAGAGGACTAGGACCCTAAAGATATAGACAGTCTAGGAATACCCTAATCAATTTCTGCTTTTATTTTCCTTCTTATGTATGTACAAATGTGATAATGATAACCATGCCTAAACACATTTATGTTTTACTAAACATTTAAGATAAAAATACTGGGTAGTAAAAAAGTATTGTGCTGCATCTAATTGGCAATTGCTTTTCCTTTCCTGGTGGTATATAAATATGATCCAGCTTGTGATCTGATGCAATAGCAATCTGTTTGTAGGATTTCCCTTCCCTGAGCCTGGGATGAATGGGCTGTGCAAGGAAGCATATAGACTTGCTGTTTGTCCTGCCTTGTCTTCCTGCTGGAACACACATTCCACCAAAGCAAGGGTTTCATACCTGTTGCTTTCTGACATCTCCCAAGCTCCTGAAACTTGCCTGTATGTAGTAAGTGCTCCGTAAATCCATCTTTGATGACTTGGTGAAATCCTTATGTGCTAGACACCATTCTATGTGCTTTGCATGGATTCTTTGCCTTTAACAAAAGACCTAATGGTTTATGTTTTTATCCAACTTCTCTGCTGAGGAAACCAATCATATGAAGGTTCAGCAACCTGCCCAAGGTCCCATTGCTGGATGTAGTTAGGACACGAGACCCATCTGGCTCCATAAACTGCTCTTCCCCACTACACTTGGCTGCTTCTAATGCCTGTGCCCCTTCTTAGCCTCCCTGGGAAACCTCAGTTCAGGCTCCCACTCCATTTGATGCATGCCTGTGAGACAGCTCTGATGATCTTTTACTAGATGGTGAATGTTGTTCACCCTCTGTACAACGTCCTTCTCAAGGGCAGACACCCACCCTTGTTTGTCTTTATCCCCAAGGCCTAGCATGGAGGCTGGCCCTGTGTAGCCTTAATGTCTGAACCAGAGTGGCTCTGAGTGTGGCGTTGACGCATGAGAGGACAGGCAGGGTCTGATTGGCACGGGACTGACAAGACGCAGGAGCTCAGGAGAGGTTGCTCTGGAAGCAGACTGCTGAGTCCAGTTTTGAACTTACTGGAGTGATGGGAAGAAAAGAAAGTGGAGATATGTGCTAGGAACCTGGGAGAAGAAAATGGAACAAAGCTTCTTTTAAGGATCGAAAGAATCTTTCAAGTATGTTCTTCAGGAGTGTTAACTGAAGCTCTGAGCATGATCAACTCACCAAGGAAATGGGAATTCAGAGAAAGAGCAGAATCTTGGGACACACCTCTAGTTAATGAGAAGAAGGATAAAGAGAGATCTGAAAGTTTCTCTGGAGCAAAGAACTCTTCCTCTGGTTTGTGTTCTGAGTAGGTGTCTGTGGCAACGGCTTTGTAAAATAGTACAGATTATAAATAAAAGTCTGTGGGCAGCAACAGCAAAACAACACATTTGTTTTCAGCGCTACTGGGTCTTTCTGGCCCTGCCCACCAACAGTTCGGGTCTACTTAGCCTCCACTCCTCATGCCGACCTCTCCTGCCTCCTCCCCGCTCCAAACTCAACCTGGGAGATGATGCCCTCTGTCCGAACAGCACATCTGAAATTTCCTATGGCACTCATATTCTTTTACTGGTTCATAGTCTTTAACATTCTTTAAGGTGAATCTGGCCTTTGCTATTATCCTGTATTCATTATTATTTTTCTTATGAATGCCTCAAAATTCCTCTCTTCTAGTTGTCTCTGTTCTGTTGGTTAAATCAAGTCTCCCATCTGACAGACTACAGATTTCCTTAGGGTATGGTGGGGAACATTATTGCACTTCTTTGACCCTTGGATAATATTTTTATCATCTGTGCCTTAGGCCTACCACAGACTAGCAAGAACTGCTGAGCTTCCTAGGTGACATTCAGCACTAGAGACTATTGACTTTTGACCTTGAAGAGCACATAAGATGCTACATTCATTAAGAATTTAGTAATCACACTATAAGTGTTCTCTATGGCCATTATTTTCACCTTCTTGTGAATCTATTCTAAAGATGACACTTCTTAGGCTAATTACTATTCTATTTGTTTGAACATTGAGACATGCTTTCATATAGAAAAGTTGAACACACACACAATTTACTTAAAGAATAATTATAAAGCAAATACCCAGGTCCAGAAACAGAACCCTGGCCACACCTTGAAGCTCCATATGCCCCCTCCCTGATCACATCTCTCTTTGTGAACTAGAAAGAAACATTTGGGATAATCATCTCTGTGCCTTTCTTTATGGTTTTACTGTCTGTACATCCTAAACTCTGTGGTTGAATTTTGTCAAGTTTTGAGGGTCACACAGAAGGAAACTACTGTATCTATTCTTTGGTTGACTTGCTCCTTTCACCATGATAGTTTGTTCTTTTTCATTGTATCATATTTCTTAGCATGACTGTGGTAAAATTTATCCAATTACTGATGTAAGTTTTGGGATGTTTGCTGGTTTTTGCTATTACAAATACACACACACACACACACACACACACAAGGGAGTCGTTAGAAATGCTGAGCCATAATAAATACATGCCTTCAATTTTACTTGATAACGCTGCTGTTTCCCAGATTGAACCAGTTCATGCTGCCATGATGTATAACGATTCTCCTTGCTTCATCCTTGTTAAAATGTGTTGCTGTCAGACTTTTCAATTATTCTTTGATCTGGGGTGTATCTGTTAGTAGTGCATTGTGATTTACATGCTCATTTCTATGGTTACTTAAAGAGGATGTTGACCTTTTCATATATTGATCATCCTCTATGGTACTATCAAATATTTTGCACCTTTTTAAAATGAGGATTTCCTATTTTTACTGATTTGTAGGTGTATTTAATATAAGTATTAATTGTTATATATCTTTGAAAAATTCTCTCACACAATAATTTGTCTTTCCACTCATTTTATATTGGTAATTGGTAAACAAAAGTCATTAATTTTTATGTAGTGGAATTTATCTCTTTTCCTTATGGTTATTTTTTTTTTTTTACTCCAAAGTCGTAAAAGTATTTTCTCATACATGGCCGTGTAATTTATCTAAAATCCTTGGAGTCAGAAGTATTTGAAATATAGACTTTTTGAATATTGGAAAGGTACTACTGAACACAGAACATATATTGTATAAAACTTTCAACAACAACTGGGACCTATAATGAAACATGTTAATATTTCTACATCAAAACATACACATAATGACCTAAGTGATACATAAATAACAACTATAAAGAGCCCTGTTTAGCTTTAAATCATATTTCTCACCAAATGAATTCCAAAGAGTTTGGAGCTTCCAAGGTTTGAAGATTTTTTTTTGACTAGTACAAGCTATGCTAGCCTTATACAGTAAGAGTGGGATTGCTCATTTTGAGGAACTTACTGATGAGGCTGGTACCTGGAATTTGCCTGTAGAAAGATTCTTTACTACTATTTCAAATTATTGAAAGACTTATCTACTTGTATCAGTTGCTTTTTTTTTCTTGAAATCTGTATATTCATCTGATATTTTTTGCATTTGCTTATAAGATCCTCTAACCTTTGGAAGTCCATAGATCCAGTTTCATTACTGGTAAAAGTTAATGTATCTCTATTGCTCAGTACTATCAGATGTTAATTTTATTAGTTTTTTCTTTTTGAAAAAAATAATTTTTTTAGTCTATTAAATGCAATGGTATGCTAGTGAATTGGCTGCAAACATAACAGAAACAAAACCCTGGCTTGTCTGCTGATTTCTACAGTGTGAATGTTGTCCTCATGGGCAATTCCAAGCAACCTGTCTGCTGTCACTGAACATGGAGTTGAAAAGAAGTGTGTGTGACTGAGAGGCTGGCTCTGTCTACCACTACTTGTTTCCCATCTCATTAATTTCTGCTCTTCACATTACTTCTGTGCTTCTACTTTATTCAGTCTTATTTTTCTCACTTGTTAAAAAGGGGTATTTAGCTCAAGACATTTCAGGCTCTTTTCTAGTGTATTATAAGTACTATAAGTGTATATAAAACTATAAATGTCTTAGTACTGCTTTAGCTTCAGTCCACAGGTGTTGCTATTGTATTTTATTGTTCAGTTCAAAATATTTTTTCATCATTATTGACTTTGTCCATGGACTCCATAATAACATTTTCACAGTTCATGCTCTCTAGCTTAATAGCATTATGGTAAAAAAAAAAACTGAATTATTTCAATCTTTAAAATTTATTGGTAGTTTCTTGGGAATCAATCTAACAAAAGAGATGAAAGACCTCTACAATGAAAACTACAGAACACTAAAGAAGGAAACTGAAGAAAACCTTAGAAGATGGAAAGATCTCCTATGCTCTTAGAAAGGCAGAGTTAATGTTGTCAAAATGGCCATACTACCAAAACTGTTATGCAGATTTAATTCCTATTAAAATTCAATGACATTAATTATAGAACTAGAAAAAGCAACCATGAAATTCATTTGGAAAAAATCAGAGATCCAGAATAGCCAAAATCATCCTTAGCAAGAAAAGGGAAGCAGGAGGTATCACAATACCAGACCTTAAACTATACTACAGAGTAACAGTAATAAACACAGCATGGTATTGGCACCTAAATAGACATGCAGACAAATGGTACAGAATAGAAGACACAGAGACAAACCCACATACATACAATTATCTCATACTAGACAAAGGCACCAAAAACATATATTGAGAACAGATAGCCTCTTCAACAAATGGTGCTGGAAAACTGGAAATCCATATGCAGCAGAATGAAATTAAACCCCTATCTCTCACCATGTATAAAACTCAACTCAAAGTGGATCAAGGACCTAAGAATTAGACCAGAGACTCTGCACCTAAACGAATTACAAGTAGGCCCAAATCTTCATCATGTCAGATCAGGCCCTGACTTCCTTAACAAGATTCCTAAAGCACAAGAAATACAATAAAAAAAATCAATGAGTGGGATGGATTCAAACTAAAAAAACTTCTTCTCAACAAAAGAAATAATCATTGAGGTGAAAAGAGAGCCTACAGAGTGGGAGCAAATTTTTACCACATGCATATCAAATAGAGCACTAATCTCCAGGATATATAAAGAACTCAAAAAACTTAATCCCCCCCCCAAAAAAACCCAATCAATAAATGGGCTAAAGAACTGAACAGACACTTCTCAGAAGAAGATATACAAGTAATCAACAAATATATGAAAAAATGTTCAACATCTTTAGTAATTAGAGAAATGCAAATCAAACTACTCTAAGATTTCATCTCACCCTAGTCAGAATGGCAGATACCAAGGATACAAGCAATAATAAGTGTTGGACAGGATGTGGGGGAAAAGGTACACTCATACATTGCTGGTGAGACTGCAAATTGGTGCAACTACTTTGGAAAGCAGTGTGGAGATTCCTCAGAAAACTTGAAATAGAACCACCATTTGACCTAGTTGTCCCACTCCTCAGTCTATACCAAAATTACTTAAAATCAGCATACTATAGTAAAATAACTACATCAAAGTTTATAGTAAACTGTGGAACCAACCCAGATGTATATATACATAATGGAATATTACTCAGCATTAAAAGAGAATCACATTATGGACTTTACTGGTAAATGGATGGAGTTGGAGAATATCACTGCTAAGCCAAGTAAGCCAATCCCAAAAATTAAAGGCCAAATATTTTCTGATTAGTGGATGCTGATCCGTGATGGGGGCGGGGGAGGCATGGGAACAACGGAGAAAGTTTGGATTGGGCAAAGGGGAGGGTGGGGAAGGGTCAGGGGGATAGGAAAGATGGTGAAATGAAATGGACATCATTACCCTAGGTATATGTATGATTGCACGAATGGTGCATCTCTATATCATATACAACCAGAGAATTCAAATGTTGCGCTCTATTTGTGACGATGAACTGAAATGCATTCTGCTGTCGTGTATAACTAAGTAGAACAAATTTTTAAAAAAGGTGTGGATAAGAGACAACACAAGATATCACAGGACTTCAGATATCAAGGGTGGGTGATTCTTATCAAGCCAATTTAGAAGGATTCTTGCTGAAGTCAGGTTAGAAGGCCAAAGACAGAGGGAGGCCAAGGTCAAGGCCTAGTGGAGAAGAGGGCTCACAACTAACTAAAGTTTGCTCAAGGAGAGCTTTTGTACCCTCTCTCTCATCTCACAGGAAATAAGGTCTTCAAAGAGGCCAGGGGAAAGTTGACAGGCTAACCCAACTGGGGCTGTAAGGGTAGGTAGCAGGATGTCATACACATATGTGACTCTTGTTTTCCATTTGTTAGCTGGATATGAGACCCCATTTCCTCCCATTACTCTGGTGGGTGTATTATCTTCATGTGGCTGCTGTAAGGAATAACCACAAACAGGGTGGCTTACAACAATAGAAATGTTTTCTCTCTGTCCTGTGGGCCAGCACTCTGAAGTATGCTCCCCGGGGCTGAAGTAAGGGTCAGCAGAGCCACCACTCCCTCTGCAGGCCCTGGGGGAGAATCCATGCTCACCCCTCCCAGCATCTGGCTGGCAGACAGTGTTCCCAGGCTGTGGCCACAGCACTCTCATCTCAGCTACCACCTCCTCAAGAGGCCTTCTGCTCTCATCTCCTCCACCTCCCTCATAAGAATAGTGATTACACTTAGGGCCCACCTAGGGAATTCATGCTAACCTGCCCATCTCAATTACACCTGCAGGGACTTCATGGTCTTAATCAGATCTAGAGGTTTTATAGATTTATTTGCAATAAAGTGATCACTGAGGCTTAAAAAGATTTTTTTGTTGTTGGTAGTTAGTTGCAAATAGCCAAATATGTAGTCAATTTTGGGGACATCTCAAGTTTGCTTTTAAGAAAAGGTAAATTCTGGGGCTAGCCAGTGGTAGGACCCTTGCATTCTGGGGGAATGTTCTTCTGTACACATTTGTTAGGTCAAGTTTGCAAATCATGTTAAGTTTTCTATAGCCTAATTTTTCTCTTGCTTGCCTTAACATTTCCTGAAATCTCCACTATGACAATGTGTTTTAGTGTTCTGTCAAGTTTAATTTTCCATGTTTCACAGTAAGTGTAGTTTTGTTACTCAATAAGAATACCTTCTGAGAAATGCACCATTAGGCGACATCATCCTTGTGTGAACATCAGAGTGTACTTACACTATGAAAGTCGTGATGTCACTTAAGTCAGATTTAAAATTAGGTAGTCAGTGTAGTTAGGTAAATCGGATCTAATATCCAGTAAGATCTAAAATGGAGGCCATGCTGAGAATTCCGGGAAACGCAGGACAACTCATGGAATGTTAATGAAGTCCCGAGAAAAGCCCTAGCCCCAAAGTCCATCCCAAAGAAATGTTAATGAACAGCCCCAGCAGATTTGAAGCTAGCCCATCCCAAAGAAATGTTAATGAAGTCCTTCCTGCCCAGATTACTTCTTTGGCCCACCTGTGTCCCACCCCTCCGGCCTTCCAACCTACAGTCCATCACTGAAGGAACTATAAAAAGGGGAAACAACTGCACTTCAACGGATTCCACCTCTTGGGTCCCCTTCTTCCTCCTGGAGAAGTCTTTTCTGCTGTCCTTTAATAAACTTCTAATTTCTACTCTGACCTTGCCTCCGCATGCTTCTCTGGCATTATTCTTCAACATTGGGGAAGCAAGGACTCGTCACCGGTCAACAGCGGTAACATCACTTGGAGACAGCCTTAAGGAATACTGTCCCATATGCAGTCATTAAGTGAAACTATTTCACGTGCACTTATCATTAGGTACATATACATCTTTAATGTATTTCTTTCCAGCTCGAATGCTTCCAGGATCCTCTCGCCCTCTTTGTATTCAGCGGGTGGTACCGAGACACACACCTTTATGGAATGACGCCAAAGTGCAGCTGTGCGCTGGCCCGGCAGCTGAGCTCCGCCGCGGGACGCACCTGCGGGCAGGCCGGCCTCGAGGCCACGCTCAGGAGCTGCCCGGCAGGCACGCCCAGGCCCAGCTTCCACAGGCCGGAGGACCTCGCCGCTGTGCGGTAGCCCACCACCCGCGAGGCCCCGGACGCCCTTCCCATCCCGATGCAGCGGCCCAGCGCCCTGGGGAAGTGGCGCGCCGACCGAGGACGCGCCCGGCCGTCACTGACCGG
>NW_025999927.1:2925148-2978850 GCF_001458135.2 Marmota marmota marmota
GTCGCGCCGGCCTCACTACCGGGTCCCGCTTCCACCCCGGGCCGGGCGGGGGCGCTCCGGCACGAGGACACCGCCAGCCACCGGGTGAAGAGCCGCGTAAGCCCGCTCGCTGCGCCCTCGCAGGCCGGAAGTCTCCTCAAGGAAGGGTTCGGAAGTCCCGCCCCCGCGCTCCGCGACGGCGAACCGGAAGTGCCCTTCTAACCCCGGCCGTTCCGCCCTAAGCTGCGGGTAGTGGGGTAGTCGAGCCGAGCCGGCGGCGGCAATTCCCGGGCGTAGCGCTCGCGCTTCCCGGCTGCGCGTGCGAGGGCCCGGCAGCTCGGCATGGCGGCCCCCTCCAGGAAGGAGCGGCAGGCTTGCTGGGGCGCGCGCGACGAGTACTGGCGGTGCCTGGACGCCCACGCCGAGGACGCAGCCCACTGCCGGCGCCTCCGCAGCTCCTTCGAGGCCAGCTGCCCCCAGCAGTGGGTGAGTCGGCGGCGCGAAGGTCACGGCATCCTGACACCTGGGCTGGGGCGCGACGAGTGCGTGCAAACACCCTGGGAGCTACTGCTGGGTGGGGCCCGACGTGAGCGTGTAGACCGCCCCGGAGCTACACGTGTTCTGGGGCCTGACAAGAGCGTGCAGACCGCCCCGGAGCTCCCTCGCGCGGGGGACGGTAGTGAGCTTGTAGAGCGCCCCGAAGCCTCTGTGGGTTCTCCGATGTGAGCATCGCGGACGTCTCGGGGTTCTACCTCAGGAGCATTGCTAGACCTGCTGTCAGTGCCCCTCCCAGCAGTGCCGCGGTGGCTCTGCAGTCTTGCAGCAAGCGCTCCCCTGCGCGCTGTCAGCACCCCTGCTCTGCTCCATGATCTTGAGCCCAGGCTGACTTAGCCTGCCCCTTGCGTGTCCGCCCTTGCCGCATGTTCCCCTTTGCTCTCTTCTTGGTGTCATCTTGTTGAGCTCCTGCCCAGCTGCCACAAAATACAAGCTGAAAGGTTTTTCCAAAGAGGCATGGGAGAGGGCCGGGAGAACAAGGGTGCTTCAGAGTGCCTTCTTCCAGAGACACCTCCTGCCTTCCACTGTAATTTTCCTTCTGTTTGGGGGGAAGCCCTGTTGTGTCTAGAGTAACACAATAGGAAATAAGTCTCAGATTAGCCCAGCAGTTGAGCAGACAGGGGACTTGCAGGTAAGTCTCCCAATCCCAGAATCTGCCTCATGTCTTAGATGTCACAGCAATCCAGGTGAAAAATTATGAGGACCTGCTCTGTACAGGGGGAGTGATAAATGTATTGGAGAGGGGGTAAGTTCTGGCCTCTTGGGGCTGACAGGACAGTAGGACCTCTAAGTAGAGTTGTATATTTGAAGATAGGACCCAAGACTCCATGCTCTTAATTTGCCACAAAAATATGAAGGACATGATCACCTTCATTTGGTATCCTTTCTGTAACAGCTACTCTAGACTACCAGGGATAAGTCTCTAGTGCCACAGCATATGGACATGTTATAGCCAGGGAGACACACATCAAAGAACAGATGCATCTCACCAAACAGGGGGAAAGAGTTACTGAAGAGTTTAGGGGAAAGTTCAAACTTGGGTAAGTTTTAAATGAAGCACTTTTGATGGTGTCGAGCAAAGCAGAGATTGTGTATGAACAGACCCTCTTCATCTCTGGACTGAGAAGTGGACTTGATGAAGACTGAATGTCAAGGGGCTAGGATTGTGGCTTAAGACTCAAATCCTTCTGGATGCTGGTGGCTGCAGCCCTTCCTTGGCAGCTGCTTTTCGGTTCTACCCGTGGCTTGACACCAGGCAGAGTAGATTTCCTCAACTCAGCCCACTCTAATATCTGCTCTCAAACTCCACTGAAATATTTTGAACTAGATCCTAAGAAAGGCTTTTAACAAAAGAACTAGTGCTAGTGCTGTCTGGTCGGCCTCACGGTGCACACAGGTGGTCCTCTGCCCCTGCCTTGCCTGGCAGCAGCTCAGACACTGGCAGTTTTATGGCAGCCACATGTGCTTCCTTGGCCTCCATTTTCTACTTCTAGGATTTTGCCATGTCAAGATATTCTTCAAATTCACTATGAAAAGAGGAAAACAAAACCAAATCATCAATACACGTAACTTTTACCCTCAATTTAACTACTCATAGTTCATAAATGTAATTTTCATATGTCTGTCTCAAGGGTTTGTTTCTGGATGAGTCATTTGTGGGTTCTAAACATTAAACTTAGAACCACCCAGCATTTCAAATCTGAAGACTCCTGGCTCAAGCCAGAGCTCTTGTGGACTCAGACTGCTGGCAGACTCTCAGGTATATAGTCCTGTAGAAGGTTCCTGGGCTAGCCAGAGAGCAGGGCCTCAAGCCCCTGAAGGGCCTAATTCACCTGTCATCCCACTTCTCAGGGGCTCACTCCCCAGATCACTGACTGGTTCCAGAATACAAATCCCTTTGCTGTTTCTGTACGGATTCATAATGAATAATTTGTTGCACTTAAGTCTGCTTTTGCTTATCTAAGCTGCATAACTTGCCCTAAGTCCAGCCTTTTTCATCTCAACAGATAAAATATTTTGATAAAAGAAGAGACTACTTAAAATTCAAGGAAAAATTTGAAGCGGGACAGTTCCAGCCTTCTGAATCAACTACAAATTCCTAGGCACTTCCTGAACTTTTCATAAAGGTTGAAATTATTCTTTCTGGACATTAAAAAGTGCTGTGTTGATTCTGTGACAGTAATAGTTTGACATGGCATACATCAGTCCTGTGTATAGTACTTCATGACAAAATTGGACAAGTAACAGAAGATCCATGTTTCCACTATGAAGACTTGAAGTACAGTGGTTTAAATATGCCTAGTTCTAATTTAGTAAAAATTTATTTTAAGAAACTATTAAAACCAATTATAAAAACACATTGATCTTTTCTTTTGGAATAGATGATGAGTAGTGGGGAAGTATTTACAATGGATATTATAGATAGAAGCTGTCACTGTATGTTCCTGGGAATCAAAACTTTAATACAGGCATTACAGCTTGAGGTTGGAAAAGGTTGAACTCAGAACACACAGGTAAAATGTAAGAGCCATCTATTAGAAAACCTGCAGCTAATATCATACTAGATTTTGAGAGAATTACTGTATTTTTAGCTAGTTAAGTGAGGCAAAAAAGGAAATCAAAGACATAGATCACGAAGGAAGAAGTAAAGCTGGTTCTATTCACAGCTGATATAATTGAAAAACACTAAAGAATGGAAAAAAATGAAAAGGTATAATACAACTTAGAGACAATATTTGCAGATAGCATAGTTCATGAAGGACTTAAGCACCCCTAGGTTCAATCCCTGGTGCCAAAAAAAAAAAAAAGGTGGGCAAATTATGCAAATAGATACTGAAAGATGATATACAATGGGAAGAAACATGAAAAGTACTCTATTATTAAATATTAGAATAATGGAAATTAGTACCCCAATGGTACATCATCACACATCTCTTAGAATGACTCTTAAGTTGACAATTTCTCATGCTGACAGGAAGATGCAGCAGTTACTCATTCCCTGCAGTGGGAGTGGGACCTAGGAAAGCCCCTCTGGAGAGCAGTTAAGAGTGACAGTGACCCACGATCCAGCAGCCCCACTCCTAGGTCTTTCACCAAATGAACTGCAAATTACATAGGGATGTTTGCTTAAAGCAGCTTTACTCATGCCCAGGTCTGGATTTCTAACACTGTTCTCCAGTGAATGGAGCCAGGGCTCTTAGAGATGTCCCACTCCACCCAGGAGAGAGATGAAACCAACTTGGAGTATCATGCAGTGCCAAAGAGTAAGGCGGCAGTAAGAACAAGGTCTCAGGAGCCTGCTGGAGGACACAGTATGTCCACACTGATAGAAAAAAGTCCTCTTTAATGAGGAATTCCAACAGGTGAATAGAGTACCAGCAATACACAGGCCACAGCAGTAACTGCTTCAGGCAGTGTCCATCCTGAACACAAACATCAGTGGACCAAACAAGACAGCGCATCTGCAAAGCTAAGTATGCCCTAGGACGTCTTGACAAGAGCCCCAGGCTCCAGTGCTCTCCCTCCACAGCGAGTGACTTGCTTTTGACAAAGGCATGGAAAGGGAGAGAGCAAATTTAGAGAACAATGTGGCAGAAGAGGTCTTCACCAGATGTAAATGATGGAGGCGTGAGCCCCGCTGCCACCATGTCTGTCTAACCTCACTGCAGAAGAGGCCCCTTCACCTGCTCTTAGAACCTGTAACCTCCGAGAACATGCCAGACAAACCCAAATCCTGGGACGTTTACAAAACACTGGACCAGCACTCTTCAAAATAACACTAAATGCAATGTGTATCCAAAACTGGATTGGCTCCAGGGACAGGAAAAAGGCAGTAGTGGAAAACAGGAAACTGTAATCAAGTCTGCAACTTGGTGAAGAACACCTCGATCAACACCAACTTCCTAATTCAGATGAATGCACTGTTTTAAGAGGCATCACAGTGAAGCAGGTGGAAGGAAACTTTGTGCTATTTTTGCAGTCCTTCTGCAAAATGAAAGTTAAGTTTCAAAATTACAGAAGAAAAAGTAAATAAAGAGGTATGAACTATGAAATCTGTTACTAAAAGACCCAGATACAATTGAAGGTCATTGCTGGATGGTGATAATACCAAATTAAAAAAAAAAAAATCAAAGCAACTAACACTCATGAACTTCATTCTCCGGTTCAGTAGCGATTTGGAGGAGTCACTTGAGTTCTTTGGGTTCACGTTTGAATTTTTCTCAGTACAGACTATTTCTAACCATTACTTCATCTCTCTGAACAAAGATGCATTTGAGAAATTTCCTAAGAACTTAATATGAACGATTACGACCTACTTCATGGTTTGAAAAATAAAGCCTGAACTTTATAGGGAAGTTGGATCAGCATCTTGCCAAACAAGGGAGGGAGGGCAGAGCACCTTCCTCCAGTGCCTTGGCCTTGGTTTCCTGCTGCATCCCCACGACCTCAGGGTACCAGTGCTTGCAGGTGTGGGCTGTTCAATTCTGCCTTACTTTCAGTGAACTTTGTATACCTGATGATACTAACTTCTAGGAAGGACTTTTAAAAAAAATGTTTTATTTTCATAATTATGTAAAATACTTTATTAATAAGCAAAATCATGTATCTATATAAAGATTTATCAAAGAAGAAAATATATAATGATATATTTAAGGCACATGAAAAAGTTTTTGGCATTAAATTGCAAGAACAAAAAAATTCATATCCCAGTAAATGTCAGAATCTATTCCCAAATAGTTTAAAAAGCAGTCAGGAGGCACTGTGACCACTGAGGTAAGGCACAGGCTTCACGATGGGGCTCCTGCACGCCTGAGCAGCTGCTGCCTGGTGTACTCCCAGATCAGCAGGGCCCCACTCACGTGCACATTCAGTGAGCGGATGACGCCCTGCTGGGGAATCTCCACACACACATCCAGCTGCCGCAGCAGGTTGGCAGGAATGCCTTCACGTTCATTGCTGAGGGAGGAAAATGCAAAAGAGATGTGAGTTTTCCGACAATAACAATTTTTTTCCTGGGTATTCTGACTGTTACCACATCAGACAGACAGATGAAGGAAGTGTGGTTTTAGGAAATAAATAAGACTAACAAAGATCTACAGGTCAATTCTGTGTCCACCTGACCCTCCTGGACAGGTGAAATAAAAGGAAAACTAGGGGGTTTCCATCAACATTCCAGGCTAGAGGCAAAGTTCGGGCATAACCGCAGGGCCAGGAAAACCACCAGATGAGAAACACATTCCAAGGGTGCAGGGATGCCACTCACCCCAACAGGAGCAGCGACTTCTCAGGGAAGCAGAACTGGACCAAGTCCGAGCTGTGGGCAGTCTGCTCCACTCCAATGACCGTGTAACCTGCTGCCCTTTTCTGTTGCAGATAACCAGGAAGCTGATGCGGCTTCACCTTGATATCAGTTTATAAAGAGCAGAAAATAAATCAGTTACAGCCCTGTGTGTAGTAAAATTAAAGTTAACAAAAAAAAACCTCTTAAACTGGTTAAAAAGTATTTTTTAAGGAAAAAAAATCACAACTATATATTATTAAAAAAAAACCCCTCCCAACTCAAAATTTTATAAGAATCATTTCGAAATCAAAAGTGAGCTATATCAGGACACATTTTACTGAAAATAATATCACATTATTGATGATTTCTAAAAATAATAAACTGAAATACGGAGAACAGAGTATACTTTCAAGTATTGTTTTTAATCTATGAAAGGCTGGATTCCTGCAGAAGGCCTGCCTAACACATAAAGACAAAACACTGCACACTTCCCCAATAAAAGTTCAATAACAGATTACTTTCCACCCACCTCCACCAGGGGAAGCCACTGTTCAGCTGAGACACTGAGGTGCTGAAACTGCTTGTCATGGACACAATGAAGATTGCTGACCACCAGCACTGACGCCCCGAACACCTCACAGGTCCGGCACAGCCCTGTATAGAAAACCTGCGTCATCCAGACTGTCCCCAGCATCATGCCACACTCATCAGGTCCCACTGCTTCCCTGGAAATTCTCAGAGGGCTAAATGTGGAGGACACAACCAAAACGGCAGGGGACCAGAGTCCAGGTCCAGAGATTTCAAGCAAACTACCTGGAAAACCATGGTTTACCTCCTAAATTAGTTGGTTTATCAATGAGCGAGGCCACTACAATCAGTCTGCTGATGGACTTTCCAAGTTTGGCGGCACGGTCCTGGAGCGCAAGCTCCAGGTCTGCGTCGAGGAGGTCGTGTCCCCATGGGATGATTTTCTTCTGCACGTCAGCCTGCTCAGAAGGGCCGTCTGCTTCCCCCGAGCCAGTGCCTGGGAGGAGAGAGGACACCAGGGTCCACGAGTCAGGCCCAGCGTCTGTGTGTATCGAGGAGCACCCACTGAGACCCACCTGTTCACTGACTGACTGAGAAACTGCTTAGATCCAAACATGTCACCATTTTCAGTAGTAATTCTTGGGATTTCAAATTCAGCTCTACTAATCAATATACTATGACATTTCATAAAAACAGAAGATATACTATGGTTCACATTTTCACAATTACAAAATCGGGAAGCAACTTAGAATCATAGTTCTTTAACATTTTTTTCTTAGAGGTAAATAAGGGCATATTTTACAAACAATATAATATCAAATTAGAATTTTTATGGAAATATGTTCCTAAAAAGAATAATAAATGAATTTTTTTTCCTTAAATTTCACTAGAAGTACCTGGGGTAACTTCCTAAAATGAAGGCTGTACCATAAAAGAATCACCCCTTGACTCAACTGCTGGGTACCAGATGTCATTAACCTATCTAACTGCAGGGTCTGCTTGAGAAGGACTGAGTGTACTGCTGGAACTCTTCCTTTGTCCCCCAAATGGACCACCAGCCAATGAACAGTCCGTTTGCTGGGGATGGGGCAGGCATGCAGGAAATCACGACAGTCCCGAGGGCATGCTCACACAGGAGGGATGCGTAGCCTGTGTGGCAGGAGTCAGACCCGAGGGCCCAGAGAGGGAAGTCACAGCTTACAGGGGAGACAGAGCTGTGTGCATGCGCGAATGCGGAAGGAAAGTGACCTGGGCATCAGTAAGTACTATGGTTTAGCTCAGCCTGCACCAGACCACAGGCTCTGCGGGTCTGAGGTAAAGGATTTATTCTATACAGAGGAGCCCCTGGGGCATTTGAAGATGGGGGATAATGGCAGTGATGTTGTTTGGTTAGAGAAATCCCTCTTGGGAGTGATGTTGGGAAGCACTGGGCTGAGAATGGATACAAGGCTCGTGCACTGGCCACGGTGGAGACAGTGAGGTCAGAAAGTCCTCACCACAGGGGGCTGGAGGGAGGGAGAAGACCCACCACCAAAGCTGGGTGGTGGGTGGATGTGGCAAGAGGAGACCAGGAAAAGAATGACAGAGTGACCATTAATAGAGGGCACAGAGAGGAGGTGAGGTGGACAGAAAGTGGAGTCCAGTCTGGATGTGCTGAGTTTAAAGAGCTTGAGGAACAGCAGGCTGCAGAGGTCCAGTCAGCTCAGGCCGAGAGACGGAGGACTGCAAGCTCAGAGGGGAGCTTTCAGAAGTGGCCATTGGCAAAGCGAACGGGGAGAGGACCGAACATGATGACCAGGCCAGAGACCTCAGAGACGAGGAAGACCACAACACAGACGCTCTACTCCTGGAAGGGGCAGAGGAGATCCATAGTTCGGCCCTTCTAGAAACCTGATTTTTACAGATACAGAGCAATGAATATTAATCAACCACCTGTTCAAGAGAACAGGGAAGCTCCTGGCTCTGTTGGTGCTGCACCAAGCTACCTCTCCCCTGGAGGTCTAGGTCAAGGCCACACACACTCCCAAACTTCCACTGTTGCGCCAAGGTAGGCAGACAAGAGGCATCACCCACCCCTGCTCTAGGTAACGAAACCAGTGAGCTCATGTGCAAACAGGGAAATAAGGAGAAGCAGCTCTCTACCTGCGTCCTGCTGGGACCAGTCCCCGGGATTTAGCTCACAGAGCAGAGTCCGAGAAAAGCACCACAGGGGCCCTGAACCTGAAGGGATATCTGTGAAGCTGGAAAATCTGCCAAGGGTGATCCACTCCTCTTCAATGACACCCGAGAGCCGTGGGAGGGTATAAAAGATGGTCTGGAAACAGAATTGTAAAAATAACGAAGAAACATGACATGTCATCAGCAGCACTCTATTGTTACTAATGTACTCTCCCAAGCCCTCTGGTCGGAGCTCTCATTACCAAGTGACACTCAGAACCTGGATTCTGACTCCCCACGTCCTCAACTGTGTGGCATTAGGCAAGTCGGAGCCTTCTGTCTCAGATCCCCATAAAGTGAGGACACAGATTCCAGCAGCACGTGAAAGGGCTCCGGGACCTGCATAGGGGCTGCTGTGTACCTGAGCGACTGACCTTTTGAAAGAAAACCCAGCACAGGGGTGCCCACCATAGGGAGGTGTCGAGGGGCCAAGGTACAGGTGCTGTGCAGCTCAAGCAAAACACTGCCTTGGGACAGCGCTCCTGTCCCCAGGAAAGTTTTTAGCATCAGCATGTTTTTCTGGTGCCACCACAGCTGTACAGACTTAACTGGCATCCAGACCACAACTGAGTGTGTACCCGGTGGGTACCGAGGCCCACTCCACACAGACCAGACTGTTTGTCAGGTCACATATAGTCATGACCTGTCTGGCAGCAGAAGGGAGGGGCCAAGGGACGGAGGGAGACCACAGATGCACCACTCCTGCTAGGGACCTGACAGAGAGGCTGACAAGGCCAGAGAGGCCAAAGGGTCTTGCAGGAGGCCTCAGGCAGCCCCTCTGGGCACCAAGGGATGCAAGAACAGAGCATGTGGGACACAGGAACAGTCCTAACAGTACTGAGAGTGAAGCCCCAGAGGAGGCACAGGAATAACGTAGCTCTCAAGATACAGCTCAGTGTTTAAAGGCCAGTCCATGAGTAATCCAAGGATCACTGGCATGCACAATGGCTGAAACTACTGATGTGACCAGACCTCCCAGGGAGAAGCCTAGGTCCAAGGACTGGAACCCCAGACAGCATGTTAGAACTAGAGCTGCGGGAGGGAGAAGGTACTATGCTTTGCTCAAACTTAATGAATTACACAGTGAATTAATTATATTAACTGTAATAAACAGGCTCGTGGTTCTTTGCTGCAGTCTGGCTGGGCACAATCAGGAGCCACTTGTCAAAAGAAACTAACTTTATTTTTAGAACCACACACGCCAAACAAAACAGCCTCTCAGGAAATACCCTCAGAGCCTCAACCGCCACCACCGGCTTCCCACAAGCCCCTCTCTCCAACACAAGCTTCTCTCCACCCCCCCCCCCATCCTCCTGCTCTTGAGGCCGATTGGCTGGGTCACGTGGGCGGAGCCAAAAAAGTCCCCCAATGAGCAGCTCCGTGGTCTGAAAGGGCAGGGAAACAGCCCAATGAGCATCACCGCAGGAGCCAATCAGCTAGGTGTTGCTGGGGCCTCTGTGAGCCAATCATCAGCCGGCAGCTGGAAGTTTGCTGGGGCCCCTTCGGCTGTGGCTCTCAACAGTTCTTAAAATTATATAAGCACTTTCTACTACAACCAGTGAGGGGGTACATCATTTGCTCTACAATTTTAATTACCCAAACCTAACATATGCCATGAATGAAAGAATAGATCTTTTCGTTTATAACCAGGGGCTTCTGTTCAATAAAATCCCACCTGCACCTGCTCTTACTCATTGCCTTTTAGGAATCTGCTCTGATTTCTGTTTAGAGTTAGAGTTTCCCTTCCAGGGCTTACAAGCCAGACAGGCCCATCCCACTGCTGAGGGGCTCTGCAAGCAAGCCTACTGCCTAAGGTAACAGAACCCTACTCAGGAGTCAGGAGGCTGAGGTGACTGGGAGGACAACTGGCCTGGTCTCCGGCTTGCAAAGGCTCCACAGGTGGCATCAGGCTGAAGTCATAGTAGGCCCCTACAGGTGGCTTTCTCTGCTCACCTCCAGACAGTAATCCTCTAGGGGGTGAAACGTGGCGAAGAAGAAGTGGTCCTGGATGCGCTGCCAGTTCTTCTTGGCATTCCTAGGGCAGGGAGCAAGGCATGAGGCGCAGTGAGGGAACAGACGGCTCTGAAGGGGACGCACCGTGCGTGGGGGCTAGGACTGTGACTGTCGTCCAGGCTTATACTGCAGCTGGCATCTCTGGGACCAACCTACTTCACAATCCCACCCCCCCTTTTTTTGGCCTTGTTTGGGGATGGACCCAGGGCCTCTACATGCTAGGCAAGCCCTCAACACTGAGCCCGGCCAGGCCATAAAATCTCACATTTTAAAATGGAACTCAAAAACAAATAGCAATTAAGTGACCTTCAGTCACCCTAGAACTGGGGGTTGAACAGAAGAGAAGCAGGTCCCTCAGCCTTACGAGCAGCCAGTAGCTAGCAGAACATGAAGGGGGCAAGAAGCCTTGGGTGGTCTCAAGCAAGGTGGGCAAAGGACCTCTACCACTGCCCAAGGACAGGAGCCCTCTTGGGGGGACCCTTTTCTCTGGGAGAAGCAGCCATTCCACAGTCGCTTCTACTACTCAGACCCATCCACTGTCCACCTGCACTGCCTTTCTCACACCAGACACACGGAACATGAGCAGGGCTTACATCGCAGCCCATCGGTCAGGTTTTAAAAGGCAAAAGTAGAGGTAAAAAGAACACCACAGACTCAGTTTAAAGTCAAGGTCATCAGCACCAGAACCCATGGCAATTCTGCGACCTCTTGCTTGCAGGCCTTGCCTGCCTGGCCAGGTGCCTCCTCCGCTCCCCAGCACTGCAGCAGAGGCAGACCAGGAGGAGGGCCCCTCCTCCCACTGCCTCCTCCCAGGGCTCTCCAGTCTCTGCCCAGGACCTTGACGTTGCCTCCTTCCCTCTGCTCTGCGCTGGCTGGTCAGCCAACTATTCAAATCAGGTCCAGGATTAAAACAGAATCTCAGTACAGTTTCCTTCAGAGGGGACTCGGGGATACATCATGGCACTGCCATGCGACGGAAGGTTAGGTGCTGTTGGAAGAAACACTGATATCCCAGTGTTACTGAGAAGACGACTCAGGGACAAGGACACATGCTCAGGAGGTTCGGGCTGGGCAGTGTCCAGGGTGGGAGTGGGACCAGAGTGAGGTGCGTGTCTCACCACTTGGGGCTTGCTAAGCCACAGGCCCCAACCCCAGCGCCGTGCCTGTTGTCCTGGCTCCTGGATGAGCGCTTGGCGTGAGGAGACCTTAGAGGAGCCAGAACAGGTGGAACTGGCGGGGCAGAGGGCAGAGTCTGCGCACGGGGAGCCAGAGGCCCTAATGGTGTGCAAACCAAGGTCCCGCTGCAGCTCCACCTGGCCCAGCTCCTGGACCTATGGCTGAATGTGATCCAAGGAGCGGGGGCCAGGCCAGGCCAGGCCTCCTCTGCCTCCCCTGGCTGTGGTGAAGCAGTGAGCAGCTGTCCTTACCCTGTGCCGTGCACGCTTTCCGCCTGGCTAAGACTACACTCAATGAGAGCCGTCCACGCATCACACTCCTCCATGTAGAGGGCTTTGCACACTGCCCAGACCTTCTTCAGAGCCACCAGAGCGTACAGCCGGATGCTGAAGTTGTGGCTGAGACCCCACTGCAGAGCGACGAGGAGGGCCTGCTTCAGCACCTGCCTCTGGAAAGAAAGGGAGACTCCATGAGAGGTGCACAGGCGGGCAGCTTGACCCCAACTGAGAGGGGAAGGTAGACACATGGGTAAACCGTCCCTGCGCCCCTGGAGTGTCTGCTCAGTGCCCTCCTGGACACATCCACTCACCCATCAAGCCTCCCCAGGAAAGCAGGTGCTCAGGGCTGCCTGTTATCACCACTGCGGCATGTCCCCTACCCCAGAGCTCCTACGCCAACCTGACAGAACCACAGTGCTGTAGCTAAGCTGGGCTGAGGACATCAGCAGCTCCTGCAGGAGCCGCCTTAGTGACTAATGTGCTCCTAAGTGAGACCCCACATAATGCTGCTCTCCCTGCCCTGGCTTCTGAACTATGTGTTCTCTGAAGGTGACCTAAACCACACGGCAGGCATGTCTGTAAAGTTAAAAAGACATGAGAACAACGAAATGGTGTCAAGTGCCCTGTGGTCTCTCCCTGTGAATTCTGACCTCACAGCCTGGGAACTGAGCACAACACCACACTGAATTCTGAATCACCTGGTTCTACTAGTAGACGCTAACAGCCATGGGGAGCAAGCTACCTTAATGTGGAAGCAGACCCCAACTTTTGACGCACCAGAAGCTGCCTGGATGCTCCCACCACGTACCCCACAAGCCACCTAGACACACTCACCAGGTGCACCCGGCTGAGACCCTCGGGAGCTTCTACTACTGAGGCACAGCCAGAGGCACCAGGTGCATGGTCAGTCCAGGACCACGCCCCGGCCCGCAGCTCCAGAGCAGGGCTGAGCCTTTCTCAAGTGTTGCCAGCACTGCACTTCAGAGACACATGCATGGCCACACCACCTACACAGGGTCCCCACATGAGCAGCGGGTGTAATGAGTGCTGTGTCACCACAGCAGGGGCGGGGCAAAACTCAGGAGGAGGTAGGAGGTCACTGAGGGCACACTAGAGCTCAGTGCTCAGAAAACAGAGTAACAGAACGACGTGCAGAGAGCAGGTCCCCAGGCTAAAAGGAAGAGCAGCACAGGCCCGGGGCATGTGGGAGCCGCGAAGCCAGAGCAGGCTGCAGGACTGGGCCACCCACTTCAGAGGGAGAAAGCCGGCAAATGAACCCACGCTGGATGCCACTTGGCAATCGAGAAGGCAAAAAGGGAGCGCAGAGTGCCAGCTACCATGCCCGTCCTGCTCAGGGGCACCCGGCATACACAGCGACACCTAACCTGGGTAGCACCATGAGCCCCCTGCGAGGTGCACGGACAGCACTGCTGGGTGCACAGCTCAATGGGGGTCACCCCACCCTCACAGAAGTGGCACAGGTAAGGCAGACGTCCCAGAGCAACACGCCCACGCAGGGCCTCCCTGACCTCAGGGCCCACACCTGTTGCTCCCTGGGCCTGGCAGGTCCCCTGGGCCCTGGCCATTGGCTCACTGTCCTCTTTGGTGCCTTATTCACAATCTTCTCCTGGGAAGGGTCCTCCCCGGCCACCGCCTCCCCCCCCCCACAAGGAGTTCCCCTGCAGAAGGCCTTGTCAAACACCCCCGCTCAGTCAAGGAAAGCAGCAAGGGAGGCCTGTTAAAGAACCCTCATGCTGCCAGGTGTGAGCACACTCCTGTCATCCCAGCAGCTAGGGAGGATGGCCAGTTCAAAGCCAGCCTCAGCAACAGCAAGGCACTAAGCAGCTCAGTGAGACCCTGTCTCTAAATAAAACACAAAGTAGGGCTGGGGATGGGGCTCAGTAGTTGAGTGTCCCTGAGTGCAATCCCTGGTACCCAAACATACAAAAAACCCTCACACTTGCATAAAAGCAAAAACATCCACATCAACAGAATCACCACTAATGTGACTACAGATGTGGTGTCTACTCAGTGTGCAGGTCAATGCTAAGGTCTTACTGTGCTGCTGTGTTACATGCCCACTGAGCCAGTGGAGGGACAGGGAGAATTGCAAAACTTGAAGAAACATTTTACACTTCAACACTGGTACAAATACACACAACACCTGTTTTGAAACTCAAAAAGTTTAAAATCTTCTTACAAATAATATGAACTTACCTTTTCTGGAATATTTTGAATGATAATGTCCAAATGTGACAGAACAGATAAAAATGTACAAATGCTTGTTTTAAGTTTTTCTTCACCCTGAAAGAGAATTAGATAAATGGCCACAAGCGTCCTGTGAGCCAGGACCCACCAGCCCATGGGGGACTCTGCAGGGGAGGACAGCATGGCCTACGCAGGGACAGGATGGAAAGCCAGACAGGACAGGGCTCCCTGGAGTCAGGGTTGGTGCACACGGCCCTTGGAAGGGAGGCACAAAGCCTATACTGCACACCCCCGAGGTGGGGCCAAGCCCAGGACCCGCCCTGTGGAGGAGACCTAGCCTGCAGGGTAGGAAGGGCGGCCTGGAGAGGAGAGGGCTTGGGAGCAGGAAGGAGAAGACCAGGGGAAAGGAGTTAGAGGGACAGAGACATGGAGGCCGAGGCAAGGCAGAGGCTGCCGAGGACGAGGCATGGGCAAGGCAGGGCCCCAGCTGAGCTGGAACTGCACCGTGGGAGACTGGCGCTGTGGTGAAAGGCCACAAAGGGTGCAGTGGCCAGTGGGGACCTCCTAACAACTGTGATGTGAGCTAAGATGCCATCTCAGTGCTGCTGGACTGAGGGACGCCAGACAGACTGGAGAGAAAAGTGACCTTGGGCAGGAGGACCAGGGTGGGCCCTTCCCTGTGGAGTGTCAGAGAACCCACTCCTCTATCTAAGGAAATGACGGGTAGTTTAAAAACTTAGGAAACCGTCACAGACAAGGTTCCTGTTCTGGTGGAACAATCCAAGTTCTAGTGCCGGGACGTGCTGCTTACGCGCCACGTAGACCTAAACCAAGGAGACCGAGTACTGGGGAGACCCTTCCTTTAGGAGCCACACTCCCCAAGATCGAAGTGGTGGGCACAGTCTAGAAGAGGAGTGGAGGGAGGCGCAGCGGCCTACATGCAGGACTGGCCCTGAGCAAGACCGTTAGAGACCCAAGTGGTGTCCAGCTCCGTGGTGGCCCCAGGGGACCCAGCCTCCATTCTGCCGCCTCTGCAGGCCCCTCTCCATGGAGGACACTCACATGACTCCGTGTTACAAGCACAGGGGCCAGACACTGATGGAACACTGCCTGTCAGCCAGCATCCTCAAGGTCAGGCTACCCCAGGAGGGACATGGAGGGAGGCTCTGCAGCCACCAGGGCTGGCCCTGCCATTCTCTGCAGCTGGGGTGACAAATGTGAGCAGAAAGGCCATCTGGAAGTCCCTGCAGGCACACAAGGCCCTAGCACCAACCCAGTCAACATGACCCAGAAACACCAAAACGCTGCTGTCTATACTGGGAGGCTACGGAGAGTTGCCGCAGCAGAAAACCCAGGTATATACATGGGAGGACACAGAGAGGCAGGAGGCTAGGAGATTAGGAGGCCAGGAGGCCAGCGCTGGGCCTCCACCACTCACCCCAACATGGTTCCCAAGAGTGGCTTCAAGAAAGAAGCAGCGCTGGGTAGCGAAGGAAGGGGCAGGAGAGGCGCAAGCGGGCTCCTGCTTTCCTACTGTGGTCACAGGCAAAATGTCCCTACGGAGGTACACACTTCATTCCTCATCATGCTTTACTCCAACAGCACACAAAGATGGCCCGGTACCTTGCAACTGCACGGCACCCATGTCCTCACTCTTTAGCAACAAGCATTTCCACCCTTGCCATTTTGGAATTAGACCAGCACTCAAACAGAAACCGTGGCACACTCAGGGTGGACTCCAGGGACTGCTGTCTCCTCAACTAACTCAGAGCCGGCCAGCAATTTACCACACCAACACGGCAGGGCCGCCCCGGGTCAGACCACCAAAGACAGCAACTGAGACCATTTCCAAGTTTAACACATTAAACATTTACTTACATAGGAAAAACAATCCCAGAACTTTGGAAGAAACTGAGGGAACTTATAGAGAATCAATATAATAATCCATTCTATAAAATATTTTATGGATGCTTGATTGTTGGCAAAACCAGCTTGGAAAATCTTGTCAATAATCTCATTCAAGAAGTTCTGAGGAAAAAATAAAGTTCACAAAATCAATGGCTATGTTATCAATTTTTTAGCAAAGTCCCCACTTTACAGAAGGCTTAGTTATTCATAAGTGACTCATGGACTCTATACCTCTCCACACAAAGACCCTACAGAGTGTCGCTGCAGCACCATGATGCCATGTTTGTCTGAGTACCCTGCAGGCTACATCAGTTCTATGGGGCAGGCTCCTCCACCTGTAGGTTCCAGGGCAGGGGAAAGATGCGATTACGGGGCAGGCCTGGTGGGCCGGGGCAGTTCAGAGGCAGCCTCATATCGCTGCTGTTCTGGGCCAAGACCCTGAGCTCCAGACCCTCCCACACTCCCCAGCCTCTCTCTCCAAGACTGCTCTTGGGTCTGAGTCACAGTACATTGAGGGGCCAGCGGGAAACAATCCTCTGTTTATATAAGCATGTTAAAAATAACACATTTTACATCTCTTGACGGAAGAAGACCTTATTTTAATAGGACTTCTACTTGGTAGAGGAGCAGGAGAGTCATGTTAAGCCCTGAGTCTGCCACAGAATCAGGCATGGACCCTGGAATGGGACTCGCCTGGGTCTGGCCCTTCCTGTTCACTGGCCACGTCCCTGGGGCAGGCCGCCTGACTTCTGAGCATCCTCAGGCATCCTTATGGCCTGCCTTGAAAGCCTGTTGTGACGGGTAATGAAACCACAGATTGGACCTTGAACTCCCGGCAATGGCTGCTCAGGACATACCAGCCCTCTCTTCCTCGGGTCCTGCCTACTCATGTCCCCCATTGCCATCTTTTGGGGGGCCCTCGCCATTCCAAGAAGAAACACCCAGTTGGCTGTAAAGCTGTGACGCTCCTTTAGATGCACTCTGTGCTACAGGAAGTGGGGCACAGAGTAGAACTTTGAAAGACAAGTGCTACTAAAAGGCCTACGATGAGGTCAGCAGCTCCCACCCACTTCTATCTGTGCCACCCCCAGAGGCCACTGCTAGCTGGGTCCTCAAAAGTTCATCCAATAAACTCAACATACTGTCACTAAAACAATAACAGACAGAAGGCAGGGCTTCATGAAATTATAATAAAAAAAGGGCTCGGTGATCATGCCTATAATCCCAGGGACTGGGAGGCTGAGGCAAAAGGACTGCAGATTCAAGGCCAGACGCAGGACCTCAGTGAGGCCCTGTCTCAAAATAAAAGAGAGAAAGGGCTTAAGTTACGCTCCAAGTATGTGTAATATGTCAAAGTACGCTCTATGTCATGTATATCTAAAACAATGTCAAAAAATAAGTAAAAAAGGGCTGGGACATGGCTGAGTGGCAAAGTGCCCATGGGTTCAATTCCCAGTGCTCAAAAAAAAAAAAATTCTAATAAAAAAGAGACTGAGATAGATACACATACATACATATTTTTTTTTTTCCCCCAAACAATGAAAAGAGGACAGGGAAGATCAGGAAACCAACCTTAAAGTCTAAGAGAATCGTTTTGCATTCAGAATGTATTGTTTTGTTTTAATGGCCACAGGTAACCTCCACTTTCTCATACTGACAAGTATCCCCTTAACAAGAACATTAAGCAAAGACAGAGAAATGGGATTACAGTCCACTCGAGAGCTGGCTGCTTCTCAGAGAAGTGGGCAGCGACCTGGGGACACAGACTGTGGTGGAGAACCTGGCCTCCACTTAGCTGGTTTAATGTGTCCCCACTATCCCTGAGATTGAGGGGAGAAGACCCCACAGGAAACAATAACCCCACCACCGTTGCCATGAGCCCGGCTTCAAATGCCCCAGCAATGCTGAGCTGTGAAAGGAAGGCGTCCATTTCCAACCAAATGGCAGAGGAGACGTTAGCAATTAAAATGCTACTTTGAAAGGTGAAGGAAAAACCTGAAGTGAGGTCATGCAAACCACTGCCGGCTGGTCCCTAAGAACCCGCTCACGGACGCCTCTGCTGGAGCCTCTTGGGAACTTCTAGTCCACGCAGGAAGTGGACCTCTAAGCAGATGGGCCCACTCAGGTTTCCCGGGTCACTCTGAGAGATGCTCATGTGAGTGACAGTGTGAAGCCAGCAGTACCTGGTCAAACCTGGGGAAGAGCGTGAGCAGCACCTGCCATATCCGATTCTTCACCCGGTGCTGGAGAGAATTCTGGTAGTAGCGGGCTCTAGACTGGTTCACCTGCTTGTCCTGGGGGCAGGGAAGGCAGCGTTAGACCAAGGAAGGGCTCGAGACTACCGAGAACAGACCAGGAAACTTCGAACTGAAGAGGTTCTGGGCACAGAGGTCTTTGTCCCTCCAAAAGCAGTTAGGAAAGTAAGAAAGACACGGAATGAGAGCAGACTCCTAAAGCACCTACGTGGCCTCAGCTCACTCCACTTCCCCTCCGCCATTCTCCCTACGTCCCCATTCCTGTCACTTTGCTGCATGCCCTTTGTCGTGGTGGCCGCCAACAGTGGACTCCAAAAGACCTTCCTGCACACGGCGCTTGCTTTTTCATCCTGTCCTCATGCCCTCCCACCTGGCAGGTTTCATCCAGAGCTCAGCCCAGATGTCCCTTGCAGGAGCCTTGCTGGAGCCCGTCTGCACAGCTGACCACGCGTCTCAGTATATCTTGTTCCACCTGAGAGCATACCTGCTGCCTCCCAGCATGCATCTGTCCAGGCCACTTGCTCCACAGAACACCATGTGCATACAGCACTGTAAACACAGTGGCCATCAGCAGGCTCAAGGAACCCACCCGAAGTGGGATAGTGACAGCCAACACTCAGCTAAGAACACAGAATGCCAACCTCATGCTTTCTCCTGGTACAAAATATCTAGAAACAGAGTAATGCTGGACTTTTCACTTGTTAAAAACAAAGAGAAATAAAGCATATTTACTTTGTCCAACAGCTTGATTGCAAGATCCTCCATGAATGACTTGTGGGCCGTGTTCGAGCCGTCTAACAGACACAGGAATTTGATGGCACAGACCCTCACATAACAGTCTTCCCTTTTAGTACTAAAAACATGGAATGGTGAACTATGTTACTATGTTTTAAACAAACAGAAAAATACATTAACTGTTAGTTTCAAAATGCCATGATAAATATCAAATCCTCCCCAAAGTCATCTAAGATCAAGTGGCACATGCTTAATGACAACACTTCTAATTCAGGAACAGCAGAAGGTAACAAGGAACACACCAGCGGGAGTGTGCCCACCAGGTGTGACCCAGTACCACCCGTCCAGCTGGCCAGTCACATCTCCTCTGTAGACAGAGGGACCTGCTGGAGACCCAAGAAGCTCCACTCTTTGAAGCAACACAGTTCTGGGTCACCATGGGCACAAAGACATGTGCATCTCCAATAAGGCAGACACATATCCTGCACGTCCCATGCTTTCAGTCTCCAAACGCAGAAAGATAAATTAGGTGAAGTTGTTAGCGGCATTTCCACATTGCATTTTAAGTTATAACATGAGTGGACGCCATTTTAACAGCAAAGCAGCTGTGGAGCAGAAATCCATGGGCCTGGCAAGAACGGGCCCGAAGCCCCACCTATCATTGTGCTGAACAAAAGTGAAAAGAACCAGACACTTGAGCACGAGTAGCTGATGACACAGCACCGCAGCCACTCAGGGCAACGCCTGCTCCAGACAACTACACAGCCACCGCGGGGTGTCCGAAGCTCAGGATCCGAGCAAAAGATACACTTAGTCATCTCCTTTGTAAACACATAAGTACTGGAAAGCCCTGGGAACACAGAAACTTGGAAAAAACGTTTCATGGTCTCCAAAAAAGTCAGGTAAAAGGTCAGACAAGAATCTCATCACAAAGATCAAAACCCTGCAGCCCAGGCCCACACGCATCCAGCGTAGCTGGGCACACTCGTCTCCGACATGTCAGTCACACCTCTAATTGTTATGCAGGCGTGGTCCCAGCACCCAGGCTGCTCTGTGGGTGCTTCTGTTTTTGCATATAACATTTTGACCTGTCAAAATGGTGAACTTGAATAATTGATACATTCACAAAAAAAAGAAAGATGTGAGGAATAAAGGATTTAGACTGACGGCTACCCAGGCACCCAGAGGAGGGGCTGGGCCTTTATATTCTCCAACACCACTTGCTCACTGACACTAGACTTTGCGCTCCATTTTTAAAAGCTGATTAAATTTTAGAAAATGTCGAAAGCTGTGAAGTAAATACATTAGCAAGAAAGATGATTTTTCCTTCTCTATTTTTTCTTCATGGTACTGGGGATAGAACCCAGGACCTCACCAGTGCCAGGCAAGTGCTCTACCCAGGTGCAGTTTCTGATGTGCCATTGAGGCCTTGCTCCACAGCTTGTCCCAGAGTAGATATCATTTATCAACTCTGACAAACACAGCACAACTGCCGTCTGGTACTAAACCTGGTGTCCCCCATGCATGCTAACACACAGGGACCTGCCACACTTACCTCTCCATGACAACATTGGTTGCACAGTCATGTCCCAGACTCTCTATGAAGGCCTGTACATCCTGAATAAGTCTTTCCATAAGAAAAGGGAGAAAAATCAAGTTTAGATTAAAAAAAGAAACCCAAAGTCCAAAAAAGCGACTAATGCTCTACAGTCTTCTAACGCCTCAGAGCAAAGACTTGTACCCACACAGGTAACGGGACATCAGGACGAGCTGCATCGACAGCACTTTACCTCTGATCACGTCTGAACACAGTTCCAAACGTACACGCCTCTAGGATGAGTTCGCTGTAGTGCCTGGCGCTGGAAAGAGACCCCTGGGGGTCTCTGGCAGACGCCAGCCATGACCGGCAGCAGTGACTCATCAGTGTATTGAAGACCCCAGTTTTTACAGCAGACATTTCAATGATCTTGTACATAATCTGAAACAAAATAAAATGGTGACTTTATCCTTGGACTGAGTTTAAATAAAATAAGTTGCTAAAAACTGTTACTTGAATGGATTCTAATGACAGTGTCAACAGAATCATGACTAGTATAAAAAATTTAAAATTCATTACTTTTAGAATAACTTTGCAAAATGGTCAATAATCCCAGAATGCTAATTTTTCATTTCTCAATAATAAAGATACATAAAATTTGCTGATGAGGATACTCGTTCAGAACTCAGGGAAACAAGTGCCCCAGGGAGCAGGATGGGGGAGACACCTCACTGTGCTGTTGGATTCCCTTCAAATTTGGCCACTGTCCTGGCTCTGCCTGAGGCAGCCAGGACCCCCATGCAGGACAGGGCCTTGAGCAGGGGACGCCAGAACCCTGGCAGGATGCGCTACAGGCCCCACTGTGCAATGCTGGTGCAGCCTCTGCTGTCCCTGTGCTCACCCTCTGCGCACCAGGCATCAGCACAGGTTACCGATGATGCCCAATACAATGTAAATGCCACACAAACAGGTTACACTCTCCTGTTCAGGGAACAACGGCAAGAAAAACATCCGTGTGTTCAGTACACATGCAGATTTTCTCAGATCTTTTAAACCTACTGTTGGCTGAACCTGTGGATGTGCAGTCTGTGGGCAGAGGGCTGGTGAGACCTCTCAGAGCCAGAGTCTTTTTAAATCTTTGTTTTTGGGAATTGAACCCAGGCCCTCACACATGCTAGACAAGCACTCCTCCCTGAGCCCAGAGAGACCTTCTGCTAGATCAGATCCAGCGGAGTATTTCTCCAAGGAAATCCCAGCAGGACAACACAGATAGGTAGTGCCTGCCTTCCATTCCCCAGGGAGAGGTGGGAGTGCAGGGCAGCCCAGCTCAATGCCAGGCGCTAGCTGTCCTGTTGGAATGTGCCACCAGGTCACAGTGTCCCTTGAGAAGGGACACCTAGGTTTTCAGGCAGATTCCCCAATTCCCAAGTGACCAGCTTATTCAGGATTCCAACACTGTGTGAACCAAACACGCTGGTGAGGCGGTGAGGCAGTGAGTCAGGTTTCTTCATCCCACGACAATTCCGGGCTCAGGAACACATGCTGGACTCATGGTCACGCCTCAGTCAACCAGCAATCACACACATACCACTCCTCCCCCGTGTCCCATGTCACATGCATTAAAAAGAGAAAGTCACCTCTTTTATCCTGAAATATGCCTGGCCCTTGGTTTTCGCAGCGGTGGCGAGAATGGTATCATCAAAAACAAACTGAACGAAAGCTCTCAAGTTGGGCCAGAACGTCAGCTGGGTGTTGCTCAAGGAGGTCAGGACTCTCCAGGCCACGTCGAAAGACTCCACACAGAGCGACTCAGATGAGGTCAGCAGCTGGGGGAGGGAGATGGGGGCGACGGAGCACTTAGCCTGGGACCCACGCTCACACCCTGCCACTCTGGGTCATGCCACTTGCTCACCTGGGGGACCAGAGCCTTCATGCAGCAGAACACTGGTGAGACCCGGTCAGAGGGCAGAATGGAGAGGGCATCCAGTGCAGCACACAGGGTCTGTGCTGGTGTACGCACAGAGGGCAGTGAGGGCTCCAGCTTGTCCTCTTCTGCGGCTGGCTCAAGGGGGTGGCACCGTCTCAACAAGAAAGAGAGGCAGACCCACTGATCGTGGACATACTGGGCTACAATCTTCCCCCATCCTTGGCAAGACGATGACTCCTCAAAAAAACTGAAAGACCCGCGTCACCATGCCACACTTCGGCAATCCAGTCTCCGTTTCTTTCACATGCAGTTTGCTGTCCTTATGAAGGGGACACAGACGCTGTGGTCTGTGTGTGGTCTGTCCCCAGCAAAACCCACGGGTGGCTCCTTGGTCAGCAGGGAGGTGGGGGGAGAGGCATGGGGGTCCTCTCAGAGCTCATGAGTGGACCAGTGCTGCTCCCAGCCTGGGAGCAAGTTCTTCCTCTCGAGGAACTGGACTGGTGACCGCACATAGGTCCCCGCAGCGAGGCTGCCCTCGTGCTCTCTGGTCTACATCTCTGTGCTCTTCTGATCTCTCTGCCATTGGTACGGCAGCATGGGGCCCAGCATGCACCCACACCATGTTCTTAGGCTTTCCAATTTCCAGAGCCACAAGCCAAAATAAACTCCATAAACTTCCCAGTCTCAGGTATTTTGTTATAGCAACAGAAAACTAAGACAAACACAGTCATCATCAAACATGGTGTCTTCTTACACACAGGCAACCTCATAAACCTATTTTCCAACTACCTGAAAGTAGACACTTTCACAACTTTACACAAGTCCCTGGGAACTAAATGCAGAAATCAACACGTGACAGATATGTTCACCCCAGAAGAAGCTCCCCACCCATCCCACAGCACCCTGGCACTGTGGGCACTCTCCCGTCACCTCGATGACAGCAGAGGTGGGTTGGAGGTGCCTGGACCCACCTGCTGCTCTCCGGGTCCTCTGCACAGGGCTTCTGCAGAGTTTGGTTAAGTGGAAGAGTGGAAAGGAACCTTTCCAGGGGCCCCGTGTTCAGGGACTCCCGCTGCAGGGCAGGCTGCAGATCAATTGCCTCACACACCCTGGCCAAGGTGGCCATGCTAGTCACTCTCTGGATCTGACGAGCAAGTGTGGGCTCCTGCAAGGACAGAGAAGCAAGCCCCCAGTGAGGACCTCTGCTGCCAGGCTCCCAAACCCCTGCCCCCCAGCAGCTGGACATGGGGAAACAAAAGGAAACCAACACCCACCACCCAGCGGCACCACTGCTCCTGACAGGCAGTGAAAAGGCAGCGCTCCAGAGGAGGAAGACGGTGACCTCGAGTGGCAGCAGCACACACCAGGGCTGGTGCCCCACAACCCCTTCCTGCCCACTTGCGTCTGCACCCACTCCCAGGGCGAAGTCTTCTTTTGCTATACACTGATGCATGATTTTTTTTTTTTTTTTTTTTTTTTAAAGAGTCCAAATCGCAAGTCCTTCCCTTGGTCAGCCACGGGCACAGCAGACAAGAGCCGGGCCCGGGACCACAGTGCCAAGGCCTGCACTATCAGCAGCACCAGTGAGGACAGGTCACGCCCGGGTTTCCCCACCTGTGAATTGGGGACAATGATGGGATCTACTCTACAGGGCTTTGTAAAGTGTCACACAACTGGATTATTTCATGCAGAACACCTGGGGCTCCACAGGCATGAACATGAGGTAGGGACTAAGATGGCCTGGCTGCTTTACACAGAGAAAGTCAAGATGGTGACCTAGCAGTGAGTTCAGGAGCCTGAAACCTCTAACCAAGGGGTGGGTGCCTACAGAAGGTGGGAGGCTGAGGTCAGAGGATCCTGGAGGCTCCAGGGTTGGGAGCTGGAGCACTGTGTGGAGCGGCATCTGCAGGGCCTGGATGGGCTGCTGCAGGGGACAGGCCAGTGTGCTCTGGCCTCCCTCGGCCCTGGATTGCAGCACCTGAGACCCATGCCAGCAATGGTGGGCTCTGTGTGGTCTCAGCCCATGCTGGCTGCTTGCCAGGGCCAGCACTCCACTGCTCTGGGACAAGGGCTTGGCTTCCATAGTACTGTCACCTGCAGGCACTATTTTAACAACTAAGTCTCAGCAAATATTTTCTGTGACTTCAAAATACTGCATAACAAGAGAACATGCATTCCCAGTGTGCCTTGTCAACAAAACTTTAGTCTAAGAGATTACCTGTCCACTATCGGTCTCCTGAAGGTGCCGAATGCATGCGTTCTTCAAAGGAGAAATAACTCTGCAGATAGGGGCACCCGCTTTCCACCCCAACTTCAGCTGGAGATGTATGAGCTCAGTTAAGACCATCAGGTACAAGTGGCAACGGTCGAGATCTGAAACCTAGAACAAGTGTTAAAACACATGCGGGCACAGGCTGGCTTGCAGCAGTGTGGACACACAAGCAGGACAGGCGGGTCTCCCTGTAGCCTCCCAGGCCCTGCGCACACCGACTGCACGCGATTGTCAGGCCACTTCACCAGCAAGGGCATCATCTGTCCCCACACCCAAACGAGACGATGTCCTGCCAAGCTATGTGCACGGGACTGCCGTGCTGTGTTCAAGGTAAGAACACGAGGCTCACACACCAGCTCTGCACCCTGGGGCCAGCTACCTCACCTCCTCAGGCCCAGCGTCCTTAGCTACAGGTAGACAGCAACACCTGTCCATCACAGGGTTTTAAAACAATGAAATGAGAGAAAGTGGTGGCCTTAGTCATTATTTCAACCCAACAGACTCTGTGCAACCACAGGAAGCCTCCACAGCACAGAAACACCCGTCAATCTAATCTGTTTCCACTGAGCAACTGTCTGGCGCTTTGCTGGGTCCCGGGAAGCAGTTCCATGGAGGAAACAGTTGTCACATGTGCTGCAGAATAAAGGACGAGGAGTGGAACGGGTGCTGGCGCAACAGTGGCAGGGTCCGGTGCTTCCTCTGGGAAGGGGCCTGGAGAAGCTCCCAAGGAGGAATGACAGGGGCTTTGGCTCTCGACAGGCACACCAGAGAACCTCTACTTGAGCTGCCCAATGTGGGGGGCAGAGGGCAGTGCAGGCTGGAGACAGGGCCTCCTGTGCAGCTGCAACTTGGGACGAGAAGAGGGGCAGTGCCCAGCTCTGGAGAGCACCAGCTCCAAAGTCCACACAGCAGAGGATGGACATTCCACCAAGAAAGGGAACCAGGGGCTCAGGGGAATCGGGAGCAGGATTCACCGTCAGTAAGGATGGGCAACAGTCTAGAGGTGGCCAGAAACAGCCCACATGCCAAGGATCACGTCAACAGACAGGGACCTATTGGCTAGGGTTAGCTCAGGGCAGTCACAGACAATCTCATCATGTCTGTCCTACTGAGATAAAAGCCAGATCAGAACAGGGTGAAGTCCACACAGAGCTCACGGGGGTGGAAGGTGTGGGACTGAGAGGGCCTGGGCAGCGAGGGGCAGGGAGGGGGGCTGAAAATCCAGAAAAGACCGGCAGCACAACACCCTGCCAATAGCACAGGAGTGATTGGGGGCTGCCCAGTGCTGTGGGCGAGGGAGGTCAGGAGCAGCCTGGGTCCCGGGCACAGGCGGGCATATCCAGCAGGCAGTTGCACAGCTGCCCCATCTGCCAGCCCTGTCCTCCTCCACGCAGGGCTACGTGTACCATCGCAGATGGTCACCCTTCCACAGTAGCCCTGTTAGGAGGCCACCTCATGACCTCATTCGGTCATGAGACACCCAAGAACTGTTGTGACACCAGGCAGTGCAGGGCCGAGCCATGGGGATGGGGACAGGAGACAGCAGGGCATCCACTGAGCTCTGAGCTCCCACTTCACTGGTAAGGTAACACCTGGTTTATTAAAGAGTAAATTCTCAAAAGACTTCAGCACTATCATAAAGAGAGTTGACTTTTTAAAAATCTTTGTGAGTAAAAGAAAATAACATTAAGCCTTCCCTTTCTCAAGTTATTTTTAGCTTGCAATCCAAACAAAAACATTTAGGTTATGTAAAGGGTGCATGACAGGTCTTCTGTGTATGTTTGAAAATTTCCAATAATAAAAAGGTAAAAATATGGGGCTGGGGTTGTGTCTCAGAGGGAGAGTGCTCACCTAGCATGCATGAGGCACTGGGTTTGATCCTCAGCACCACATAAATATAAAACAAAGATATTGTGTCCACCTAAAACTAAAAAATAAATATTTATAATAAAAATAAAAGGCTCTTGTCCAAAAAAAAAATTAAAAATCCTAAAATGATAATAATAATACTGAGGATAGTAAAATCATATTAGTGCAAAACTTACAATACTATTGCTGCCTCATTAAACGCCCTTTGGAAATTCAGACGTGGGCGTGAATTACAGCTGTGGGTAAACACCACCCCCAGCTCTGTGCCACAAACCCTTGGGCCTACCTACCAAACCTGTTTGTCTACTTTTTCACACTTGTTCACACTGGAAAGTGATTAACTGGACTCTGAAATAAAAGTCCTTTAAGTAAGTACATTTTCTCACTTTCTTGGCAACCTAAGCTTTAATTTACTTCAACATTTGTCCCAACAGGTGTCAAACAACAACAAAAATGAATGGATGTTTCTATAAAATCGGTTATTTTTCAGACTATTCCTGAAAGGGAAAAAACTCTACTATTTTTAGATGTCCTGGAAAGAACCCACTCTTTGGAATACAGGGAGAGCAAAGACACAGCGATCACAGAGCAGCGTGAGTCCAAACCCACCGTTCCTAAGCCTCCCTGTGGCTCAGAACAACCAACAGAGCTAAAAAAATAACCAACGCCCTGGTCCCAACAAAACCTGCCAAACCAGATGTGCACCGAATGTGGAGTACCTCAACCACTACGCACCACCTAAAACGACTTCCCTGAAGCCCTGGGAAGTAGATAGGTGTACTGTCTCCATTTGTCAGGTGAGGAAACTGAGGCTCAGAGGAGCTACATAAGTGGCCAGGTCACAGACCATGACACCAATGGAAGGGGGACAAGGAAGCTCCAAAGTCCGTTTCTGCTGCTTCTTCAGAAACTATCATGTGAAGGCAATTTTTCTCCTCGGGTTAGTACAATGACTGCCAATGGGAACATGAAAGGAGGTACAGGCAGGTTACTCACGGTGCGGAGCTCGTCCATGGTGAGTCTCCTGAGAATGAACTCGGACACACTCTCTGAGGCGGACATGAGGAGGCTCTGCAGAAGTATGGACACCTCATCTGTAGGGAAAAGCATCTGGCTACAATGACAGAAGCAAGCGTCTTGGAACAGAACATCAGTACGACCTGGGGTAACCTTAACTGACAGTGTTTTCCTGTGGTCACTCCTGCCCCAGGGACATCTATACCCAAACCATCACCAAAGAGGGACAGCCCTCGGCAGAATGGCCAGGGACACGCCCCAGAACACTGAATGCAGCTGTGGGCCTAGGGAAAATGCTCACACATCCTCAGGGCAGCACACAATCCAGAAAGAAGTGACCCTAATGGTCAGGGAGCCCCCTGAAACCTCCTTCTGCTCATCTATGATTGCAACAGACCCAGGAGCAGCAGGAAAGCAGTGCAGCAAGGGCCGTAGTGAGCTAGTCAGAGGATGAACAGAGAGACCCAGGAAGTGGAGAGCCAGTGTTCGGGAGGCTGCAGAGAGGAGGAGCCCGGGAAGTGGCCACTAAGCTCTGTGCTCCTGCTCACCCGCAGCAGGCGCTGCACCGCACACCACAGACTCCAGCACCGACCAACGGACACCTCACAGCCCAGCCCCAGCAGGGCCACAGGATGAGACAGGTGACGGGCAGCTCCAGAGAGCACTTTGAGGGGTAGAATCAGCACCCACAAGAGCTGGGTAACAACACGAGGCCAGGATCTTCCTGGATCAAATGGCTGCTGAGCAAAAGCAGCATTTGCAGCAGGACTCAAATGAGACCCATGGTCCCAGACCATGACAGTCAAAACAGCAAGGGTAAAATGGAGAACTTTCCCAGGAAACCACAGAGTCTCAGCTCACAGGAAGGACAATCTACAGACCATATGAAACTATTAAAGCAGCTCTTATAAAAATGCTTCTTCAAGCAAACAGAACACTCTTTAAACAAGTGGAACAGAAAGTCTCAGCAGATAAATCAAAGAGATACAGAAATCTTGAAGACTAGGAAGTATAATAACTGAAATAAAAGAAGAGACAGGAGTCAATGAACTTAAAAATAAGTCACTAAAAATATACAATCTGAGAAACAGACAGAAAAATATCTAAAAACAAAAAAAGATAGACTCTCAGATGCCCGTGGGGTAATAACAAAGATCTATCACTCATGCCATCAGGGACCCAGAAGGACAAGAGGAATAGTGTGGTGCTGAAAAAGTATTTGACTTAAACACAAACAAACAAACAAACAAATAAAACTTCCCAAATGTGATAAAGGATATAAATCTACAGACTGAAGGAGGTCAGGAATTTCAAAAGGATAACCACCCCTCCTTAAAGGACTCCTGCCCAGACACCTAACCACATGCTAAAAACTGGGGATGAAGCAGTAATGCTGGAAGCAGAGAGAAATAACATAGGAGGGGAGATTCTGAACCACCCTAGGGGCCAGAGGCCAGCAGCTTGACAATTCAATCTGCTGAAAGGTAAGATCTGTCAAACCTTCAAAGTTATACCCAGCAAAAGTATCCTTTAGGAGGTGAAACAGAGAGATCCTCAGATGAAGGAAAACTAGTATTATTCATTGCCAACAAAGTGTTCCAAAAGAAATACTACAGGAAGCTTTTCAAACAAAAGGGCTTCAATGCCACAGGGACACCTGAACATCAAGAATGGAAGGAGAGCAAAGGAAACCTGCAAGCACCAGTGAATGGCAGCTTCTTTTCTCAAGTTCTTTAAAATGGCTGATAACTGAAAGCAAAGATAACATCGTCTGAAACAGCTCTGCACAAATGTAAATAGGAGGCAACTGTAAAGGGGATGGGAGTGGGAAGGAGCCTAAATAAGGTGGGAAATTCCTATATTCACTTCAAGTGATTAAATATTAATTCTAAGTAGACTACAGAAAGTATGTACATTGTAATTCTACAGCAAGCACTAAAATAGCTGAACATTTAGCATAAACACAATAGTAGGACAAACTGAAATGGAATACAAAACATCGTAATATTCAAATTGACCAAAAGAAGCTATAAGAAAGGAAAGAAAAAAAATTTTAAAACAGAAGGGAAATAAACAGAATACAAAAAATAAAGTGACAGACCTAAATCCTGACACAAAAATGATTAGATCAAAAGCAAATGGGCAGCCCTGCCCAGTGGCATGAGCCCAGAATCCCCGCTCCTCAGGAGGCTGAGGTGAGAGTACCACATGGGCCCAGGAGCCAGGGGCCAATCTGGGCAATGAAGGAGAAAAAAAAAAATGAAAAATATAAAGAAATGCAAATGATTTACATCAATTAAAAGAGAGACTATCAGGATAGATTAAAAAATCAGGCCCTTACCACATGCCGTCTGTAAGAAATCCGCTTCAAATACAATGGTCTAAATAGAAGTCAGAAGAAAATCTACCACGTGAATTCGAATCCAAAGACGCCGTTTCTATAAAGCCTCAGATAGGGAAAAGGAAGCCGCAGAGTCAAACCCAGGCGTGCCCAGGGGGCCAGTCTCTAAGGACACTGCCACGAGGCCCGCTGGGAGAGTTCTGTCTTCCACACTGGTGAGGTGTGGTGCTAAAAAAGTATTTGACTTAAAAAAAAAACAAAAAAACACAAAACTTCCCAAATGTGATAAAGCCTGAGCGCCTCCTTCCAGAGAAGGAAACTCATGAGAATGCCCCCTCCTCACCCTGAAGAAACCAACCAAGACGCCCGCAGGCTCAGACAGGAGACCCCAAACTGCAAAGGTACAGCAAGAACAGCGGGAAAAGGCTCCTTCCTTGGGCCTCAGTGATGAGTCCCCACGACACCAGCAGCACCAACATGCTCAGTGCAAAGTGATGAGGGAGAAGTGAGCGAGAAGCCCGCAGAGCAAGAGACAAGCCATGAAACAAGACGCCCCAGCCTGGGCTCTGGCTTCAAGCCACAGTTCTGAGCCTGAAATGGCTCCGGAGTCCCCTGGCTGTGTCCCACACCTGCCGTGTGCAGGGTCAGCACTGCACAGTGCTCCCGTCACAGACAATGGCAGGGCAGAGGAAACCTGGGGGTGCCGGGTACTTCTGTGGCTTAAGTGGGGTGGCTCCCTGGGTGCGACACACCCCAAGCCCATGAAATTGTACAGCTTTTTAACATCTCAATCACACCTCCATAAAGTGGTTTTAAAAGAACATCAGTGTCATTAAAGAGCACCAAGCATATGTGGGAAAAACCTTTTCCAAACTGCATGCAGGCAAAAAGGAAAAGCCAAAGCAGGGTCGTGGAGGGGGCCTGAGGAGCAGCAGGCCAGCTCGCCCAGGGCGGGCCCGGGGCCCAGGCTGGGCCGTCACTGTGCGTCCAGGACACATGACCCCACACGCTCACTTGTATCGAGCATTGCCAGGACTTTTCAAAGGCACGTGACCCCACCCAGCACTGAAAACCCAAGGACAGTCACTGTCAGGACATGTTGAAAGGATCCAAACCAATTCTCTGAAGGAGCCAAAAATCTGACAAGTGACTGTTCACAGCAGCTGGTTTTGCTCCTATTAGAGAGGATACCAAAATTTTGATACCAGACTCTATTTCATAAACACGCATTCAAATCTAATCATATCAATATCACTAACTTAATACCAATGAATTTTTAAATAGCAAGTTTCTAAAATTACAAATGCAATTGGTCAGAAAAGGTTGAAAGCTGAGGTTCACACATCAAAACTCTCATCTCTGAAGGCCACGTGGTCTCCGCTCGCCCATACATCTTAGCTGGAGCAGAGCAGTGTGCTCGGTGCCTTCACCCACACCATGTGTTTCCTACACCATTGGAAGCAAAGCAAGTACAGGATCACCCCCTCATTCACGCCTCAGCCTCCTGCTTCCCACAACATCTGGCTTGGTGGCAACTGGAAACGGACCCTGCTAACCAGATGTGACAGATTGACCATTTTCAGTGGTCTGGAAATTAATGAGCAAAAGCATACATTTTTTTAAAAAGCAAATGAAACACTTAAACACGCAGCGCGACCAGTACCTGTCACTCACTGGAGCCCCAGCTCCCTGATGCCCACACCCCCCAGGAGATGCTCTCCTTCTCCTGAATGCAGCGCCCACTGAGCAGGACACGGTCCTCACCCTCCTGGGCGCCGGAGCCTCTCAACATGCATGTGTGCAACAACGTCAGCAGCAGCTGCAGACACCGGTCGGTCTTCGGCACCGGCACGTAGGCGTTCGTACTGAACTTCACCAGGGCTCCCAGCAGGGGATCCAAGAACAGCCCCAACACATTCTGTGTCCTTTGCTTTCCACTACACGTGAAAAAACATGCCCAAGTCAACCACCTCCAAAGCACAGGGGTTATTTCCCATCTGTACTCTGGGGGTTGGTTGGCCGAGTCACACACAAGGTCACCCTACGGATGACCAAGCACCCAGTACCCACAGTGAATCTCTCAGTCTCTACTTTCTCAAGTATAGTGATTCTCTAGAGCAGAAAGCACAGGGCAGGTCCACGGCTACCACCCCCAGGCCCTGGGGAACCTGTACCAACTTAGGTATAAGTCATCCTGAGGGCCTGCTTCCATGACACAGAGAAGCAAGACACAAACTAGTCAAGAAGAGCAGATGTGTTTAAAAAGTACAAAAAAATTGACGTGGCTTTATCCTTATTATCATTTTTTTAAAATTATGTATTTTACAAAGGAGTCAGATCCAGTAATGCCTCCCCCCAATCTTACGCTGGCCTCCCACAGCCCAATCCTCTAATGCTGGTAGAAAACCAGGGGTTTTTACCTTCTCTAATTAAACATTAAAATGTTAAATTTAATTTAGTGTTTAACTTAGAAACCTAAAAGCACCAGTAAGTCCCCTTTCCTATGTACTGGCTGTTAATTTTAAACACTTCGGTGTGTTACCAATATCGTGGCCCAGTCCTGGGACACTCTGGGACCAGCTCTACAGGAGGCACTGAAGAGCCTGAACACGCGTCAGACATCTGATGGGTGTTCTTGTCACCAGGTCCATTACCTGTTTTGGGCCTTCTTTGCTTCCACATCCACTGCCAGCAAGACCATTGTAGCCGTCAGCCGGGCCTCCAGCCCATCAGGCACGAGGCTGCCTTCTCCTGCTGAGGGACAGAAGTCAAGGTTTGCAAGACATTAACAAAACCCTTCAGAGATGCTGCTTCAGAGGCAAAACAGCTAAGTGACAGTGCCTTCTCATGTTTATAGTAGAGCAACAGCCATGGCCCCCGAGGGTCAGTATCACGTGCTCGTGAAAACAAAACCAAGCTGCACGTGTGCTGCATGCCGCACACTGACCACACCATGGTCCCCATACCTGGGAACCTACAGGCAGCATGAGAGGAAAGCTGCAATCACACACTACGAAGGACACAGAACCAGAGCCCCGAGAAGAGGAGCAGGTGCCGCAGCAGAGCACTGCCCTGGAGGGCAGCAAGAGCAGGCTCCCTGAAGAGGAGCTGACTGGACAGCTGAGAAGGACCAGCTCGGTGGGAAACAAGACCTCCAGACAAGGAGAGCAGCCAGGGCTCTGCAAGGGGAGGGCCTGCCCGTTCCAGGACACAGCACGCCCAGCACACCCCCATGGCCCCACAGGAACAGGTGGGATCAGGACACCCAGGAGCCCAGCAGAGGAGTCTGTCCTCCAGGAAGCCTCTGAAGGCAACCCACACAAGAATGAGGGAAAATGCTTAAGATAGAAATTAGCATTTGAAAATATTTCCCCAGAGACACTGTGAAAGAGGACAGGAGAAGCCAGAGGAGGCAGAGGGGAGGCAGAGCAGAGGCCCGAAGGCCAGGCTGCAGGCCTCCACCCACCTCTTTTCTCAAGGAAAAGCACAACAGAGAGAAATGTTCCAAGAAAGATAAACTCATGCATGCTGAAAGGATAATTATCTGATCATTTAAGACCTATTCCATGATCAGATTAGAAAAATCAGCAAATGAATGAGTTGGTTTGAAACAAAGGAAATTTAAGACACAGTTAAATTCAAAGATGCAATTTTACCAAATTATCACTAATGACATTAATGAAGGGGAAGCATTAGAAATATAAAAAGAATTCTAATTAATGAGCCTGCCAAGACTCCTTCTCTCATACTATCCCCAAAGAAGGGGTCTTTATAAAACTGCTCTTCAGTGGCTGGGGATGCAGCTCTGTGGCAGAGGGCCTGCCAGGCACCTGCGAAGCCTGGGCTTGATCCCCAGCATGCAAACACACAGACCAGATCCTGGCCTTCACTAAGTATGTGATAAAAAGAAAAAATTAACAATACCATCCTTTCAAAAAAAGTTTTCTCTAAAACTGTTTCTTGTAATCAGTGCATGCTAAAGGAAAATTCTGAAAACAAGAAACATCAATCTGTATCCACGTATTTTCCATTACACAAATTCCAAAACACATCTATACATCTAGCTCCCAGGATCAGTGCTGTAGAATAAATTAATCCACTTAGTAGTCAAACTGCAGGACCAGCCTAGGGATCCTGCAATGGATGAAAAACGTGTGGTATACACACCAGAATTTTATTCAGCCATAAAGAAGAATGAAATCATGTCAACCTGCAGGAAAATGGACAGACTTGAGACCACCGTGCTAAGTGAAATGAGTCAACTCCAACCATCAAGGGTCACATGTTTTCTCTCATGTGCAGAAGCCAGAGAGGAAAAGGAAAAGGGGGGAAGGGTCATCAAAATGGAAGGGAGACCAGTGTAGGAGAGGGGGAGGAGGGAGGGAGGAAGGGAAGGAACACTGGGGAGGGAACTAGCCACATCACGTTGTCACACTGTGTGATGACAGATCCCACCGCTATGTTCAGCTACAACACAGCCACAAAAAATATGGGGGAAAATTACCATATGTGAGAAATAGAAATTATTAATGAAAACTAAAGTGTCTTTGTGTCCAATTCCTACTGTGGTGACTCAGCAGCTTCTGGAAATCTGAAATAGTGTGACATCACAAGTCTCAGAACAGCTGAAGTGCAAACGGGGGGCAGAACTTCTGCGACTCACTTGATCTGACTGAAATTCAAGTTCAGCAAATCAGAATCTGAGAGGCCAGTGAAGCACTCTTGGAAAGCATCTGGCTCGGTCCACACACAGCCCTCAGACTCACCTTCCCAGGCAGGGGACCTCACATACTCCTGGATGAGGTTCTTCACATATGTGGTCAAGGATGCCTCCTGTAGGCCCTGGGAGCCACTGGCAGAGGGCTGCCTGAAGTACCGCTCGTTCCCACGCAGCCAGTCGCAGAGCTGGGAGGGGACACGGAATGGATGGCTTGTTTCAAAACCCTACCTGAACACAGCCTCGCTGGTGTCCCTAAGCCAGCTTCTTTCTTCCACAATAAACTGAACGTTAAGTCCTCAGTACAACAGCCCCGTGACACTCTCAGGAGACAGCGCAGGACTGCATACAGTCTACATGCACTGTGCATACAGCTGGTGGCTCAGCGTGAGACTCGGCTGACCACCTGGCACAACAGTGTCTGTACCACTAACAACGAATTGTCCCACACAAAATATACCTTCCAAGAAAGCATTCTTAAACAATGTCTTTATACAAAATAGCACATTATATAAAACAAATCACAATCAAAAATTAAGACTCATTCCAGCTTCCTATAAGAAAATAAGAACTTTTACTTTTGAAAGAATGTAAGAGTTGATGAAATAAAAGTTGTACCTAAAGTTTCCTACCCTTCTCACAAGCTTATTCTACCATGTATACATATTAAAAAATACTGATTTAAAAGAGAAATGCCATTGCAGCCCTACTCCATTACAATTCTTAGAAGTCCGGCAAAAATAAAAGTCACAGGATTTCACAATTAATTTCTGATCAGATGTAACTGTGAATTTGAACATTAATCAATATGAATTTAAATGCGAACTTAAATATGTTTTTACAGTGTCTTTCTTCATGTACACTTCAATAAATGAGTTCAAATATGAAGGAAGTAGCCTGACGTGGTGGCACACGCCTGTTATCCCAGAGGGTCACAGGCTGAGGCAGGAGGATCACAAGTTCGAAGCCAGCCTCAACAACTCAGCAAGGCCCTAAGCAACACAGTGAGACCCTATCTTTAAAAATAAAAAATAAAAAAGAGCTGGGGATGTGGCTCAGTGTTTAAGAGCCCCTGAGTCAACTCCTGGTACAAAAAATGAAAATATTATGTAATCAATCTCCCTTTTAAAATCATCTAAAAAATTTTTTTGCATCTGTTAAGGTCATCCAAAATTACATGTAAAGAGGCAAAATAACTAGATTGTTGACATAATAATAATAATAATACATAACAAAGTCAAGGGTACGGCCAGAGACACTCAGGCCAGGCTGCGGGTGTGGCCTGAATGTGCAACAAGGGTTCCTGTGACAGAAGCAAGGGAGGACCCCACCGGGGCAGCCCTGAGAGGGTAGGAACTCTAAGAGTAGGACTCAATGGAAGATGACCAATCAGCAAGGCTTCATTGGTGCCAGTCTCATGGAGTGGGTTCTCATGACAGCAGGCAGTCATACAGCAAAGCCATTGCACAGATATGGCCCTTCTGCCTGGGCCAGCTCCCTTTCCATTCCTCTACCATGTTCTAACAGACAGAGGGGCCTCTTCAGAATGTCAGAACCATGCTGTCTGGACCCTCCAGCCACCAGCACTGTGGGCCTAAAGACCTCTGTAAAGTACACAGTCTCAGGTATTTTGTTATAGCCACATAGACAATTCAATACATAAACATGTACTGATTGAGTATATAAGTAGTTTCATTATTAAACAAAACAAAAAAAATAGAATAAAATTTGGGTTTAACCACAAGCCACCAAACTATAAGCATCCAAGGACAGCCACCATATTTCTATTGCTGCCTGGCAGAGTGCCTCATGTACAGAGGAGGGTGGTAAATAGTCCTCAGTAAATGAATTCAAGGCATCAGGAGATCAGCAAAGCCAGCTACAGGAAAGTGAGAGGAGGAGGAGGACGGAAGCAGATGTGAATGAATTACAGAACCCAAAATTAAGTGGAGCAAATAAAAACGTGGATCCTTAATTAAAACAAACAAACAAACAAAAAACATAAAACAGAAAGGCCTGTTATCCCAGGGGGTCAGAGGCTGAGGCAGGAGGATCACAAGTTCAAAGCCACACATGCGCTTTCCAACTCCCACCTCAGGCTCACACAGATGGCAAGATGGGCAAGATGAACTCAGGTGGACTAGAGCCCACAGTGTGCAAACCAGACCCGCCAACTGCAGGGCGAGGCCTATGGGGACACCTGAAGAGAAACTTCAACTATTGGACCTAAGGACAGGAGACTCGTTTACTGGGTATTTGAAATAAACCACTGCCCCTCACTCAAGTTTTTTAGGTGTGAGGGGCTATTCTTAGGCCTTATCTTTTAGCAATACAGGCCAAAATACTTATAGAGGAAATAGAATCTGATAGGATTAGACTCAGAATAATTAAGAGGAAGAAAGAAAAGGGAGGTCCTAGGTGAAGAAAACTGGCCATAGTAGTGATGGCACTGTATGGGGACAGATACATGAAAGCTGTTAGACTCTTTAAGGGTTTTAAAATTTTCCTACTTAAAAAAAAAATTTAATAATTAAAACAAGATGAAGAAGTGTCCAACCTCAACAGACACAAAATCACACCGAGATGACCTTTCTCTCCCACTAGCCTGGAGAAGGTTCAAGTGTCCAAAGCAAAATCCAAGCAGTCTGCAGTGGATGGCACAGCAGTACCCTTATCCCTGGAAACCGTGAATGTCACCTTCTGGGAAAAGGGTCTCAGGCCATCACTCAGTGGAGGATTCCAGGAAGGAGCCCTGCATTACCTGAGGACCCCCTGGCTCTCATGAATGCCAGAAATCTGAAGGTGCTGGGCTGCTGGGCTGGGAGGGGAAGGGCTGCAGCTCTAGAAGCTGGGGTGAGGAGACGGTTCTCCCTGAGAACCTTGGTTTCAGCCCATGAAATTGACTAAGCCCCAGCAGTGAGTAAGAACAAACACATGCTATCTTCAGCCACTCTATCTGTGGTTAAAAAAACTAACACACATTCATGGGGGACACATGGCCGTACCCCCAGAACCACATATGCACTTCCCTTACCAGCAATCCCACTCCTAAGAACCTGTCCTACAGGCAGATGTGCAGAAGTGAACAACAAGATCACCCAGGCAGCCTTCTCTGTAAAAGCAAAGACTGGTCAACACAGGAGCCCAGCAATGGGGTGGGGTGGGGGGGGGGGCTGAAAGAAGAGAGCACAAGGACCCAGGGGACACTATACATGCACAGCGTGAGAAAGGCCTCTGCATGCTGACCAAAACTCATGAAGGCGCTTTTAGTTAAAGTCTGAAGGGTGGCACGCAGAGTTTGCATCAGAGGCTACCACTTCTTTAGGGATAGGCAGGGCAGAAGAGCAAGACCAGCAAGATGCTCCTGGCCAGTGATTTCAGTCTTCAAACCATGGAGATTCATTACCTAGTCAGGCAGGCGAAGCTGAGTGTATAAAAACAAACTAAGAAAAGTTATTTGCAAGATATATAACTTATCAATACCCTCAATATAAAAAAAAAAGCATTTATTCAAATAGAAAAAAAAAAACAACACTAAAACCCCTAAAAGAAAATGCAGGAAGGATGGAAACAGACAATTCACAGAGGCTATATGAAAAATAAGAAGCATGACAGTGTCGAAAACATGAGGTATCAGAGAGAGACAAATGACAACGGCAAGTACCATGCTCATCTACCAGAGGTGAGAGCTCCCAGGGGGAGGCGTGCAGGCCTGCGGGCTGTGTGGTAACGTGAACACGCACCTCCAGACCCCCAGGCTCCCCTCTGTCCTGCAAGAATCTTAAGATGCTGAGACCCAGCAGTGCCAATCCTGCGAACCCACCCTCTAGAGAGGTGTAAATAAGTCAAAGCCTGTGGGAAAGTGCCACACTCAGTGTGTTTATGAGAGCAAAAACTGCAGCCAGTCCAATGGAGAGCTGATTAAAAACCAAAATATTTCATCAACTGAATTTTTAAATATCACAAGATTATTAGCAACATGCCAAAATACTCAGATACATGAAAACAAAAAATAAAATTCAAAATGGTACAATCTTAATTACTGTAGGAATATTTTATGTAACAATATATTAATACATCTTTTTAAAAATACACGATTAGCCAGGCACAGTGGCACACACCTGCAATCCCAGTGGCTCGGGAGGCTGAGGCAGGAGGATCATGAGTTCAAAGCTGGCCTTAGCAAAAGCGAGGCACTAAGCAATTCAGTGAGACCCTGTCTCTAAATAAATACAAAAAAGTGCTGAGAATGTGACTCAATGGTTGAGTACCCTTGAGTTTAACCTCTGGTAACAAAAAAAAACCCAAAAAACACTTAAACAAAAAGCAAGAAAGAGTACATATGTTCATGGGAAATAAAATTAAGGAACAAACCAAAATATATGGATTCAGTTTGACAACAAACATTACAGGTGGTTTTGTTTTATTTATATGGTTCTATATTTTTTCTAATTCCATATAATTAGTTGCATCACAATTAAAAGAGTAAATTCTTAGTGTTTAAAGCCCTCCTTCATTCCTCTGCCACACGCTGGGATCAACTCATCCTCCTGCACCCGAGGCAGGTGTGTCACACCTCCTGTCACACCATCCAGGCAGGTCCCTCATTCCTTTCCATAAATGATGGTCACAACGGCCCTCAAAAGGAAATCACTCCTCCTCAGTGGTCTCTTAGGCACTGAACAGACATGTTTTAAATGTATGGCTCCTACCCTTAAAAAAGGTAGAACTCAAGCAAGTATATAATAAATAAGAGCTAAAATCAGTAAATTAATAGTGTGAATTAAGTCCCATTAAAAAAAAAAGAGGCGGTGGCAGCAGTCGAGCCCTGCAGAGTCCCCTGAAAACAGAGGTGGTCAGAGCGGCAGCAGGGCTTCCAGGCCAGGAAGGTCAAGGACTTGTCCTCTCGAAGGGCAGCTTCCCAGTAGTCTGGGCCATGCAGGGGAGGAGGGAGTCTAACACTAGGACCCAGAGTCAGGAGAATTACCAATGACCCCAACGTCAGGCAGAGGCCACTACCTGAGAGAACTGAGAGTTGTCCCTGCTGCTCATGCTGTGGGGACTGATGTGGCCCAATCCTCATGGCACCTGGTCAGGGACCCTCCCAGCTCCCCTGCAGCCCCAGCTCCACTAGAGGACCACACACAGAGCCACAGAGTCCCTGCTGGCAGGCCACAGGTTGATCCTGGCATGATCCTGGCATCCTACATGAATAGTCAGAAGCAAATTCAGTTAGAAAGTGAGTTTATAAAGCATTGAAGCGCTCAAGTGCGGTCTTACCTCTGCCCACAGCATAGTTCCTCGTCCTAAGGACTCCTCCTGTCTCAGAGACACGAGGAGCGCAGAGACGTCGCCAAGGGACACTTGCTCCTAGGCAGGAGTTTGAAGAGTACTGTTTAGTATTTGTTAGTGAATGGGTGATCACCACGTGACCTGGTTAAGGTAGAGCATCTCCAGTTAATCACTCTGCACACAGGCCTCCCATCCCCAGGACAGGGTAAATTCACCAAAGTTCCCAGGGCCTGCGGAGCCACACCCTGCTGAAGATGCTGGGCCAGGCTGCTACTCCTGTCCACAACCACGCCCTGAAACAGACCCACAAAGGGAATATGGAGGGTCACTTACCACGTCCACCAAACGCAGGGCCGCCTGAAGTAAATAGCACTGTGCCGCACCCCGCAGCAGGACCTGGTGTGTGACCATGGTGCACCGAAGAACGTCCCTGCCACCAAACAAAGAGGACCCTTCCACACCCGCCACCTAGACACAGGGCAGCCCTTCCCACACTCCAAAGATAATGCTGACCATCAGTGACTACTGATATAATTTTACAACTGCTAATGAGGAAAGTCAAGGTCAACAGAACCTCAGAGCTGTTTTTTTTCCCATTAGAGTTCAATTTCAGTATGAAACAAATCTCTTCTAAAAATAAGACTAAAAATAAAGACGCTTTTAAAGTATGAATTTTACATTTTTTGAAACACACTCTAATCAATATTATCCATTGATATTTTATCTTTAGTTTCATACTTACCAATAAAAAAAAAATCTTGCTGGCCTTAAAATGGTCAAAGTCCAAGAACACGTATCTTGTACCCGTTTAAAATTAGTAATTCATGAAACAAAGTGAGCTCAACTACATAGAGTGAAATCATTGACTGAACCACATGCTTTAGACTAGAGGACAGAGAAAAACACGGACAGAAAAGGCAAACAAACAGTCCTGTACCTGAGGGCCAACAGCCCTTCCACGCCCAGGGCCTTGCACCGTGGGACACTCGCCAGAGCCCTGGACAGAAAGAGCACAGGAACCGCACACCAGTGCCTGCTTGTCATCTTCTGAAGGAACCTGAGCAGAAAGCCACCTGGAAGAAGGGGGAAAGGGCGTCTTTGCCAAAGAGCACCAGGAAGACGCTCAGTGCCCTAAGGTACGAGGGAAACGCAATGCCACCCCAAGGGTGACTCCACACCTGCGGGGACAGCAAGGTGGCGGGCTCCAGAGACCTGGAGGGCACCCGGGGGGCATGGAGTCTGGACCTGTGCACATCATGGGCGGGCGTGCCAACGGAGCAGCCACCCGCATAGAGTGGGCTTCCCCAAGACACCATCGACGCACCCTATGACTCCACAACTCCACTTCCAGGAACAACCAAGAATGTTGGTTTCTGGTCCAAGAGAACCAAGAATAACAGGCACAAACCACACGAGTGACTGCCAGCAAACTAGGGGATGGACAAGATGGGCACTGCCCACATGGCGGCATGAGCCAGCCACGGGCAGGAAGGGTAACACCTGCATGAAACTCGGAAACATGGCTCAGGGAGAGGGGACACTTTGCCGCACGGGTCCAGCTACAGCAGCAGAGTGGCTGGCGGTTGCCGGGAGCTGTGGGAGGGAGAGAGGGAGGGCTGCTACCGGCATAGAGGTTGCTTTGGGGCTGATGGAACACTCTGGAATCAGGATGGCGGTCGTACAAGTGTGAGGACAACCAACCACACTTGTTGGTTAACTAACAACACAGGACCGAGCCTGTGAAAGGGCCACTGAGAATTTCAATGAAGCTGTTGTTGCTTAAAAAAAAAAAAGAAAGATTCCGCATTCTTTCCGTTTCCTTCCTATCTAGGAAGATGAGACCCATGGCGCCGTGGAGATGTGGGTCGCCATGCAGGTATACTTTTTGAAAAAACTAGCAGTAAGGCTTCAGCTGGCAGGAGCAGGAGGCCGGCTTGACCCTGGCCTCAACAGTACACCTTCCTCGTGGACCTGTTCTGCTTCCCTGGACTCCGACACTTCTCTCCCAAGACTCAGGGATGGTGCTTTCCTTCCTTCTCCTCTGGACTGAGGGGGGTCAGCCAAGGCCCTAGGGCCATGCAGTTAGTGACAGTCATCATTTTCTCAGATCAGCACTGCAGAAGGACTTTAAGAAAGTTCGGAATTGCCCATAGGGGTTATATGTATTTCATATCTTCTAAAGTAACCAACACAAAACTAGATATATTCACAGAAACTGTGACTGCAAAAAAAAAAAAAATCACCAAGAACCGTGACCAAAGATTTCAACTCTCTTGTGGGCACACTGACCAAGTTCATGAAACCTCAGGGTATGGCCAACCCTCACTCACGACGCCAGGAGACAGTGAGGTGCCTCATGCTCATCCCATGGACTTACCAAGCCCAGCTGAGCCATGAATGCCAGGCACCCTGACCCCCCCTGGTGGCACTGGGGTGTGGCCCATGCGGGTGGCTGGAGGCCAGACACTACAACTAAAGCAGGGCTCCAAATTGAATTCTCCATCTGTTTTAAAAAAGCAAGCGAAACCACTGACTTTCTGTAAACTTCTAATAATGACCGAAACAGACCGTGTTTCCCTTTCTCCTGAGTTTTGAACTGAGTATATCATTGGTCATCTGGTCACCTCGCTTGCAGATTAACTACAAAGGACAAATAAGGATCCCACAGCCTGGGTCACCTTCTAGCTCATGGAGCAGGACTGAAGGAAGGACCTGAAAGCACAGCATCCGGCTGCTCCATCAGGGACGCCCACGGTACCTGCGCCTGCTACCGCTCACTTCCTTGGAAAGAAGAGCAAACCTCCAATCTGAGTGGAGGGTGGCTTCTAGGACACAGGTCTCCTGTAAAACACATGTATTCTTTCTTATCTTTCTAAGCCAGTGTCTACTGCAGGACAACGGCCACAATGGATATTCTGTTCATAAGTGTTCCTTACAACCAGGGCCTGTCTTTGTTCCATACAGTTCACTAATCTTGAACTGAAGAGCGGAAGGTCACAGAAGACCACCAAGCACAGCACCCCCATCTCTCAAAGGCTGATCATCCCAGCACCCCAGTGCCATATCTGCCAAGGCAGAGCACCTGCTGGCTTAGACAGATCCTGGGTGACCGTGACCCGTGGCTCGTCCTAGAGAGCACCAATGACAGGTAACATGGCAGTGCTCACACCAACAAGCTGATAACATCAAGAAACAGGTAAAGTGTTTGAAAGTTGAAAAACCTCTTTTCTGACACATACTCTTTATTTCTTCTGGAAGAAGAGAAACATAAGTGACTAAAAACTTCTGTAACTTTAATCCCAATGGAGAACCACTTCCTACCAGCTGGCCTGGGGACCTACAGACAAAGAAGGGAGAAAAAAACATATTTAAATCCACTTACAAGTGAGTATATGCAATCCAGTCTACACAGACTTCGGCCCCAGAGTCTTTCTACACAAACTAGTCTTTCTACACTAAAGAAAACCTGCTTTTTCTGAACCTGCCCTGTATTCTTCAGCAAAATTCTGAGGCTGTTTCTGGTTACAGAAATGACAGGGCTCGTGGGAAGGTGGGCAGATGTCACACCCCGCTGGGGAGGCAGGACCCGCCACGACAGCCTCCACTTGGTCCCTATGCATCTAGCTAAACAGCCCCTTGAAAAGCAGCAGCCTAAAATGGCAAATGTAAACTCTATTTTATTGCTTCCAACATAGAATTCAATGACTATAATTTTTAGGCCTGAAATAAAAGAACATTCATAGCAAAGACTGACTTCAGTAATAAATGACGTCTGCTAGAGTGGCTCCGTGCTTCAGCCAGGAGCACTGTCTGCTAACTGGACCCTGCAGCGCTGGGAAGAGCTATGTCCACTCCTGGCAGCACTGAGACTCCCTCACTGACCTTCCTGCTCCTCAGCTGCACTCAGCTCAGAGCATGACCCACAGCAAAGACTCGGGCAAAGACTGAAGCTCTCCAGCACATCAAACACTGCCATGCTCCCTTAATACTTATACACAGACATTGAGAATCAGCATAACATGGCACTGACACCAGAGACTTTTAAAGAAACTGGCATGGGGATTTTCTGTGTAGCAGCATACTGAACAGAACACTTGAGCTTTAAATTTAGTTGACATTAGAAAGACAACACAATTCAAAAGCAGGGCATTTTAAGATATAATTTAGGAGAACAGATAATTCTTCAAAAAACAAGGCCAAGGCACAACCCTGACCAATACTACTCACAGCTAACTTTCTCAAAAGGTAGAAGTGGCAAATAAGTGGACATCTTATGAAATGTGACAGTCACTGTCAAACATGGAAAGGAAAAAGGTCAGAAGTGACCCTCCAGTACTGGACTGAAATTGGATATACTGGGATGAATCCATGGTTCTTAGGATGGACAGATAGATGGATGGACAGGTGGATGGATAGATAGACAGATAGATAAACAGGTAGATGAATGGATGGATGGGCAAATGGATGAATGGACAGGAGGATAAATGGATGGATGGGTGAACAGATGACAGATGGATGAATGGATGAATGGGCAGATGGATGGACAGGTGGATGGATGAATGGATGAATGATGGATGGGCAGATGAATGGATGTATAGACAGGTGGATGAATGGGCAGTAGATAGATGGATAGGTAGATGGATGAATGGATGGATGGACAGTTGGATGAACGGATAGATGGATGGATGGGTGGATGAATGGATGGACAGCTAATGAAACAAATCTAGATGGCTAACTCTGGTCAGCAAACAGACAAAGAAAAAGCTACACACACACACACACACACACACGCACGCACATAGGAAGAGGTTAACAATTGAGCAAACGTGGTGGAACATTAACATCTGGAGAACAAGGATGAAGATAATATAATTCCCAGAACTTTTCTACTGGCATGAAACTTATGGGAAAAGAAAAAGTTAAAAGAAAAAAAAAAAAACCAAGGTTCAAAGTGTTAATTGGCCAAAGTCACCACAATTTTCAGAGCGGCAGAAAGCAGGAGCAGGGAAAGAGAGTGAGCTATATAAAATATGGCTCTCAAAAGCCCAGGAATGGAAGAGTTCACGGTAAAAGGAACAAGCAAGAAGGAACATGTGATGTAAATAATAGAAGGCTAGAAAAATCACAAATACAGTACTACAAGATTTAGGAGAAAAATGCTGATTTTCCATAAGGCAACACAGGTTACACATCAAACAGGTTAAACAATCTGGTCATGCTTCATAATGTCAAACTTATATGTCAATACATCGTTCTGCATTACTTCTAGGTGACAGAATGCTTACCTGCCATAGAGAGAGCTCTCTGAAAGGGCATCCATTAATGGTCCAATAATAAACTGAAAAAGAGAGAGAGGTAGGCAGTGAAGTTGTAACTGCATGTGTGGAAGGTGACACCCCCCCCTTGGGGCCCACGGGGAGGCAGAAGAACTGTGGTCAGCAAAGGGACTCTCATGCATTAGTGAACTCAGAGGGTCCTGGGGGTACCCTAATTCTACCAGAATGACAAAATAAGGACAGAATTTTCCCACCCGATAAAATCCTACAGCACACTAGAGAGTTCACACTGTGGGTCAGAAAGAAGAGACACCTGGGAAACAAAGACAGTAACAAGAAAAACAGAGACACTCAGGGAGGACTGAGCCCCATGCTCAGTGGGGAGATTCACATCCCCAAATCCTACTTGACACTAGTGAAAAAAAAAAAAAAAGCAAGCTCATGTGAATGGGGAAGGAGACACAGAAAAAGGATGCATGTCCAACAACAGAGCACACACCCAGGTGATCGGAAGAAATGACTCAGGCCACCTGTCAATCAAAGGGGCTTACGTGCCCCAAGGCAGGATCTTGAGTCACAGGGATTATGCCATGCTCCACTGTGTGGCTCCTAATAGTCCGAGGACAGACTCTAAGGAGTGAAGCCAGGAGGCCAGCTCTGTATAAAACAGGGCAGCAACACAGCTGGGGACACTGTCGCGCAAAAGCGTCAACATCAACTCTCACACTCTGGACCAGTGGAGTCTGAAGAACGATGGCAGAGGACTACTTTCTCACAAGGGCCACATTGCAGGCAGCCCCCAGTCAATGTGTCAACAGACGACACAGCTGTTCCCAAGCAGGGTAGGGACGTTCAGAGAAACAGGGTTTGCTGTGTGCACTCTGTAACTGGAGGTCACTGATGGAGTCCCAAGCGCTTTCCTGAGACCATGGTGACACGACAAGTGCGTGTCCCTCTCCTGGCAAGGCAGAGAGGAGGGAGAAGGTGTGTTACCTCAGAAAAGTCTGGTGAAAATGGAAGACACTCAGATTCATACAGCTCCAGAAAGTGGAGAACACCTTCTTTGGTCAGGATTTTATTCTCACTTTCAAACATTCTTTTATAAACACACATGTGCCAGGAGGGGTGAAAGAGCCAGCAGCCTGTGGAGATAAACGTTTAATGCTAACACTGGGCTCTGTCCACACACAGATATGTGCACAGACACGTCGCTTTACTATTACCACATCCAAGGGCGTCTGCTAAATAACCAAAATAATGTTGGTGTTCAGAATTCTGTGTTCACTTAAAGGACTACAAACAAATGTGAAACATGCTTCAGTATACAAAAATAATATTACCCCACGTGGGCATGGGGGAGCTTCAGATCTGGGGTGCTTTCAACCAGCTCTATGACCACTGGAATTTGAAACCATCACTCCTCTACTTAAACCCTGGAGGCTTCCCACTGCTCCCAGGAGGCTGGACGAGCCACGGACTGACCAGCCACAGTTCCAGGGGCTCGTGCTGTCTCCCTGTGGGCGCTTGGACGGCACCCCCAGCAGAGGCCTCTGCTGAACACCCTGCACCCTACACTCCACCTTAGCCTTCCCTGCTCGCTCCAAAGGACCTAAAATCAAACCTTATTTTCCTTAGAAGACAAAACTCAAATGAAAAGACACCTACACCTCTCCTACCCTCTGTCCCCTGTGCTTAACATGAATTGCATGCTAAGTAATATCTATTAAGTGAAAATGTAATTGAGTGAGCAAATGAAAGACGGAAGAACTGTGTACCTTAGAGAGATTTTTATGACTCATGAAATTTCCTTTAATTCTAGTAGGAAAAAATATCCGGGATTTTTAATTCATGACATTCTATAAATAAATTGGTCATTATTTGTAGTTTACATCAACATGCTTGTTCAACTCTGGCGGTGGTAATTTTCCAAACTCGGTCACTGTTATTTGATTTGGTTTGCCAAGAGCTGTGGGCAAAATGTGGTAATAAGAGCATCATTTTAATAGTAAGTGCATGAGTGCAGCCACAACAGGATCCAATTAAATGCTAGCCCCAGGTGGGGACATGGATGCTTACGGTCTGTGAAAAATCCCAGCATCTCAGGAAACTGCTACAGCAATCAGCGGAGAAAAGCTCAATTCCTCAGGGGTCAAACTATTAAATTCATAATTATCTAGAGCAGGCGCTAAAACCCATTTACCCAGGTTAATCCTCATGTGTAAACACAATAATGCAGCATTTTATCATTCTTATGAATATAAAACACTGTTGGCCTGAATTTAGCTGTTTCATTGATCTAAACTCAATTTCACAAAATAATTTTCAGAAGCTCAGTTTCACCGTATTTCTCCTAGAAAGTTCTCCTAATGCAGCGGTGATCAAAGGCTTAAAAAACATGTTTACACTTATATTCTAGAATTTTCTCTTCCTAAGAAGGCTACAATACATGACTATAATAGAACCCCAATGCTCTAACATATATATATATATATATATATAATAGATATATTGAGAATAAAAATGGAGGGGCTTGGGGATATAGCTCGGTTGGTAGAGTGCTTGCCTAGCATGCACAAGGCCCTGGGTTCAATCCCCAGCACCTCCACAAAAAAAAGAAAAAAACAAAAACCCCAAAATGGAAATAAGTCAGGGTGTATATTCCTATCAAAGAGCTCTTGTTAACACATAACACACACCATCTTTAAGCACTAAGAAGCATCTGTCTTTTAAGGACCTACTGTGAAATGCCTGTGGACGCCAGGACCTATAGCACCTGGCTGAGGCACAGGACACACGTCCGCAGTAGTGGGAAGGGCTTCATCCCACAGCTCTTTCCCTTCTAGACATGCATGGAATTTTTTATGACCAAAAGTTAAAAACCAAATTAATCCTAGCTCTGAACTACAGAAAACCCTGCCACCACTTAAAGCTATTTAAGGAGATGGTCAACAGTGGCACAGACACTACTGAGTGTGATGAGCCTACAGACAAGGGGACCCAGGTCTTATCTGCCTGTCATCAGCTGCCATCACTCGGCGGCAACACTACAGATGATTCATGTTTTCTTCCTTATACTGTAGTAATTTTTCCCAATTTTTTACAATAAATAGGGATTAGTATAAAATCAGGCGGTGCAGGGGGACTAGAAATATTAGTTAAAAAAAAAGCAAAAAGAAAGTGATCATTACCATTTTCCTCTGACACTGCATATTCAAACAGATTGTTTAGCTTTGGTAAGACTGGCTTTATAACATGTATCTAAAAATAAGAGCAAAGAATCACATGAAATGGATTTAAAGACTCAGGCGTCTATTCGTTGACAGCAGACCTTGTGACTTTACCCTGGTGAAACTGGCCTTGAGGGCCTGATCCCTCCACCTCTGGACCATGGCACGACTCCAGTCCCCTGGCCTGAGGTGGCAGAGCCAACTCGTGCAGCCCAGAGCCCAGTTACAGTGGTGCCCACACTCACAGGCAGCAGCCCATGTGATGGTGTCCTGACTGGCTGGAAGAAGGGAGGGGTGGACCCAGAGGTTGAAAGAGAGGTACTGAAGCTTTCTCCAGTAACTCAGGTTGTGCTAGGTCAGCCTCAGGAAGTGCAACCACTTCCCAGCTCAGTGTTCCTCCTGCCTGGGGCCATGCTGCTGGCTCCTTTGCTAGATTTGACTTATATGTCCTTCAAAGTATGTGCAATTCTGAGTTTCTAAAATAAGTAATGGAGATTTTACAGACCTACAGACCAAAGAAACCCCACAATTTTACTTGACTCAGAAATGCTTCTCACCCTGGATGTCCAGCTCTCTTCAGCACCCGAGTCATTCTCCACTTTGATCCACAAACAATGCTTGGTGCACAGGTGGACTGACATCTCACAGGGACTCTGCAAGAAAGCTGGCCCCTTGGGATGCAACTTACAGACTGGGACTTACACATCAGGGAACAGCGGCAGACACACCACTTGGTAGCTATCTCAGACCTACTGAATCAGAAGGTCTAGAGCTGGGGCAGCAGTTCATATTTTATAACAAGCCCTCTAGGTGATGTCGATGTTGAAGTTTGAGAATGTCAAGGGAAGTCAAAGATGGTAATATGAGTCAACTGAAAGTATTATTCACTTTCCTGAAACAATTTACATGCTCTTGTAAATTGCATTTGTGCCAGAAAACAAAGGACACCTAGCTTCTATCATGCTACCTCTAAGTCAGTCTTTCTTCCCTGCTTTTATTGTTTGAAAAAAAGAAAGTCATGTGTACTATGGGATTTGCAAAAATATGAGAACACTTACCTGATTTCCTTCTAGAGTTTCCATGATTAAAATATAATTTTCCCAAAATTTTAGAAGCTCATCTTTTTTCTTCTCAGACCACCAAAACAGACTTGGGCCTAATACAGTTAAAAAAAAAAATTAGTTCTTTCTTTTGCAAATCTAACAGTAATTCTTACACTAATGCCATTATTACCAAATGTACTCTCTAATAACAGAGGGTGTCCCTGCACCTAAACCTGGATAGGAAATTTGGGAATCTCAAAAGGAGAAGTGTGATGCTGTCTTCTGTTCATTAAGGTAAGAATGACAGATCTGCACATATAAACTCAACTCCCCTCCCCAAGACCCTCACTGTAACAGGAAAGATTTTTCAAAGGCCAACTTCCCAGAAGAATTTTTAAAAAAAAATGAGAAGGAAAATAGCAATAAAATTTAGAATTTGAAAATCAAACTGGAGAAAAGAGAATTTCAAGTAGTCTCAGGGAAACAAGCAACAACTGGATCTGCACTGCACGATCCGCCATCAAAGGACTTGACGGCGGCAGGAGCTTCTCCAGGTACAGGTGAGCAGCTAGGTTGAAGAGGATCCCATATCCAGGATTTGCTCACAGACTTGGGAACAGGATGCTTTAAAAGGGACATTCCAACAAACAACAAACAGATCTCATGAGAACTAAACTTGATAGCAAAAACAAGAAAGGGCTGGACATGAAAGAAATCACCCAGGGAGTAAAGACACAGAAAACCCTGGGAGAGAAGAGATGTTGGTAGACCAGTCAGTCCAGGAGGTGCCGAGGGCAGAAAACAGCAGGAGGAACTCAACAACAGAAACACTGGGCAGGGACCCAGGAGCCAGCACCAGCATGAAAGCAGACCTGTGGCCAAGCCGGGCCCAGCACCTGACCTCCCACACAGGATCCAGGATCCTGTAGGTCTGCATCTTTAAAATAGAATTCTGCCCTCATGGGGCCATCAATCATATGTGAGGACAAAACGAAGGCATTTAGACAAGTATGGTCTCCACTTCTGTACAAAACGGAGACAGACACAAGAAAACAGCAATGCCATGGAGAGAAAAGGCTGGACAAGCTACAAAATCCTAAACTTCTAGGGGGACCACCAGGGGAATTCCAAAAGACTCTCCAAGAACAGAAAAACAGCTTGGAAGCCCTGGGAATCCCCAGGAGTTCATACCCACTCCCCTGCTGACCCCGCCTCCCCAGGTGCTCTGAGAAGGACCCTGGTAGGGCAGTGATCTCTGAAGAGTGGGTATGCAGGCCTGCCTTAGTCTGAGGGGCAGAGGGACTCACCACAGAGTCCTGCATGCACTACAGAGGCACTGCTGGTGAGCAACGCCAAGGCCCGACAGCCACCCAGATTTGGGGCCGCAAGCCCTCCCATGCCTGCACCCTTGCCCTGCCCTGATGCCAAAAAGAGTGGCAGCCTCTGGGAAGAAGACCTGCAGCCTGAGCCTGCACTGAGATCAGGGAAGGTCCTGCTCCTTCTGGTCACCTGACAGGGACCAGGCTGTGCTGCACGGAAGGGCAGAACACTGGTGCCCAAGGCCTCCCAGAGACCCATGCAAAATGCAGCTTGCACAAGAGAGGGCACAGAAATTCTAAGCCTTCGCCAGGTGGGAGGCGGTTATTTGCCACTGAAGAGGGGACAGAGAGAGCAGAGGAGCTGGAACCCCAAGGCTGAAGCACACAGGGTGTAAGATGAGGCTAGAGAAGAAGAAACAGAAAGGCTGCCCCACCTCAAACCGGTCATCCAGCAACAAACATGGGTAACCCTGGGGGCCTCAAAAGACCCCTGTCTATGGCACAGGCACATGGCTGTGGAAAGCCGTTGAGCCCTCCAGGATCCACACCAAGCACAAGGTGGCCACAACCACTGCCCCAAGGCAAGAACAAAACCAAACAGGGTGGCTTCGGCCACACATAGGGCCTAAGGGAAGCGGGGGTATACCCATCTGTCAACAGACACTGGCATAAGCTCTACTGATCCATAACACAGAGAAGTGACTCCATGCCCTAAAGGTTAAACAAGCAGAACCAAACTCAGCTGTCCAGGTGTCAGACTGGCAAATCACTACACGTTAAAGAATCTAATTGGAAAGGTGACCAATATGCTTACGCAGACGAGAAGACGAGGGTCTTTAAGCTCAAGTGGAGCTGTGATTCCAGACACTTGGGAGGCTGAGGCAGGAAGATCACAAGTTTGATGCTACCCTCAGCAACTGAGTAAGACCCTGTCTCAAAAAATAAAAAATATAAAGGACCAAGGATGTAGAACCCCTGGGTTCAATCCCCAGGACTGCACAAAAACGTAAAAAAAAAAAAAAAAAAAAAAGTTAAAATGTAAATACTAGAAATAAAAATGTTATCAGCTGGGCTGGGGCTGTGGTTCAGTGGTACAGTGATTGCCTAGCACGTGTGAGGTACTGGGTTCAATTCTCAGCACCACATATAAATAAATAAAGTCCACTGACAACTAAAAAATATTTTTAAAAAAATGTTATCAGCCATAAAGGATCTTTTGATGGAATTATCAGACTGTCATCTTTAAAGATTTCATCTCAGGAAACTACAGAATGTACCATGACAGTGAGTGAGATACTAAGTACAGGAAGCAGAAGCACCAACACAGGACTCAGGGAAGGGACCTGCAGGATGGTGGAGACAGAACTAAGCAGCCAGCTGTCCCCAGGCACAGGGAGAAATTCAGTGTCAGCAAGTGGAAGACTCTAGGGCAGCTCCTCAGGGAAACACAAAAGGCCTTGAGGTCTGGCTCTGGAAAGATCTAGACACCAGGCTGAGAACTCAGGGCTGAATCAGGATTGGTGTGGAGAGAACCAAACACATTTTTAAATGACAATTATAAGAGAAACTTGCAGGAATGGAAGCATGATTCAGTTTCCTCAAAGCATGACTACAATGTATTACACTGATCACCTGTGAACAGCACCCACTACTGTGTTAATGTACAGCACCCATTTAACCAAGAGCTTCACCATGGATTTTACAATCTAAGAAATGTTATCTCAAGTCACAGGGGTAAATACCAAAATATTCAGTATAAAGAGATAACGGTGTTTTCTTTCTGAAACTGAGAAAGTGGAGTATATTCTTAAAACCCCTTACAATAAATGAGTTTCACTTTGGTAACTTTTTTTTAAAAAAGTCTTCCAGTGAAAACTCTTAGGGGTTGAGCACCCATCTGTAGATTGCTCAAATATTTAAAATGCTTTAAAATTATATGAAAGTCTAATTTCACAACTTTAGCCAAACAAAAATTCTTTGTTGCAATAAATGAGTAGTAACTACAGTTGGAAAAACAAGTTTCTATTAAGACAATTCAGAGTCAATCTGTTTTTGACTTAGTTCAGAAACGAACTTGAGACGACTGGATAAACCAATCAACAGTTACCAACCCAAAGAAGGCGAGCCATGCTAGCGCATCTCCACTTGTTCAGTAACCGAGAAGTAAGGGCTCAAGATGTTTTTAAAAATACCCTTAAAAAGCTAACTTAAGAAACATGTTCAGCAAATATCAGTAAATCCTGCTTCTGAGAATTACCCAGGGACCTTTCCAAAGAATGATGTTAATTCTAACACACACGCCTCCTTTCATTCCCTGAGCACAGGTACATCTTTCAGTGTGGAAAGTCCCACCACAACACAGTGCCCACTTGGGTCTGTAGAATCCTGCATGGGTTCAGCCACTTTCCCAACTACTCAAAGGGCGCCGCATTCCACCTTGCTGGGGTCCAACTGCTCCCGATTCAGCGATTTGTGTCACTTCGCAGAACAGCCTCTGAGAAGAGGGTCCCAAGGCTGCCAGGCTCTAGGGTGCCAAGTGGAATGGCCGAATTCTGCACGGCTTGCGGAAGCTAGCGGGGTCGGGCTGGGCCAGGGAGCGAGTACCTGTTCCCCCGTTGGCGTCGCAGGTACAGTCTGCGCCCAGCTCCGCTGACACCTCCACGGCCCTCTGCAGCAGGTAGCGCGCGCGCTTGCGCGTCAGGGCGTCCTCCGCGCGGCCCAGCCCCGTCTGC
>NW_025999927.1:2978869-3069955 GCF_001458135.2 Marmota marmota marmota
AGGCGCCGGGAGGAAGCCGAGGGCGTGCGCGAGGGCGTGCGCGCGCACCGGCCGTGCCGCCGGGACGTGCGCGTGCACAGGTGTATTCCCGCTAGGCCTTCACTGAGCTCTTGGGCCTTCACCAGCACTGTCCAGCCCTGTTGCCCCTGTGCCTTACTGTTTTGAAAGAGAAAGGAGACCCTCGTTAAACGTTAATGTAGTGTATGCTCCAGCTGCATCGCATTGTGATTGGATTTTGGCTGCCTGGGCCCTAAATCAGTCAGGCATGCCTGTGAGCACAGGCCAGAAGGTGACACGGAAGGTGGACTTTGCTGTCACCTCAGAGCTTACTTTCAAAATGGTGCATGCAGGGAACCTCCCACAAAGACACTGACACATATCAGAAATGTATTCTGGACATCGGCGTTAAAAATAGATAAGGAAAACACAAGAAACAAGGATGATTTAGCATCAAGGTGGGGTGAGTCGTGCTATGCGTATGTGCTGGAATACAGGTAGAGAGAAGATGCCCACACCGGCCCTTGCAGCCCAGTGCCCACACTCCAGAACAGAACTTCCCTTACAGTGCAAGTGCTCACTCCACTGTACAACTCAAAAACAGCCCACTCAAGTGTCTGTTCTGTACTTATGACAACATCTACTACTAAATATGGAAATAGAAAACCTCACCTCTGCCGTGCACTTTGTTGGTCTGGTTCCTGTTTCAACCCTGGAATTAACTGGATCTATGACATGGGTTTTCTTTGTCTTCTAACCATAAAGATCTGCCCTTTAGTGTATAGACTGATCAAACCGTCAAAGAGCTTGATATAGGATAAACATAATGGATAAGATTAAAAGTCATCTGACTTTACATATGAAAGACTATTTCCATATTTCAGTTATCCAATTTTCCCGTTGACGGAATGCATAAATGGTTCTATTTTAAACCCACTTAGAATGTTAGCAAATACTGATGCTGCCTGTTATCGGTGATGAGTCCTGCTTCCTCACATGTTGAAGTCTGAACAGTACAGAAGCATACGGAGGCAAGCATATAAAGCAGGGTTTATTTAAAAAGGAGTAACATAGACTTCTTCTGTGAAGGAGAAGGGGGCCATAGCTGGTATCCTGATATCCCAAGAATCGAGGTATTCTGCCCTTTTATATGTCCTAGATTTCCTTTGTTCTCCTGCCTTTTCCCCCTAGTCTTTCTCCTTCCTGCCTAAGTGACTAGGCCCAAGACTAGGCTGAGGTGGGAACCAGGTGGGCTGAAGGAGGAAGGGCAGTAAAGAGTAGTCAAGGACACATTAACAACTTGGTAGGGAGGGGCAATTCCCCCCCACACACACTGGTTACCTTGGCAACAGGTTGGAGCAGGGGCAGGTTCTTGATAAGGGCGGAGGAAGGGCTCTGAAGGAACTAACATTTCAGTGCCTCAGGGGACAGCCTCCAACTTCCCAGACTCACTCAAAATTGACCTCCTTGATCCGACCTGACTCAATTTACCTATCTATACTGACTGCCTGTCTAATTCTGGCTACAATACCAATTGCTTCCAACATCTAATATGCCAATTATCATTTCCCTCAACATATACATATATCAAACATAAATGGGAAAAAGTTTTGAGCAGATACTTAACAAATGAAGTAATGCAAATGATAAGGGTTTGCAAAGGTGTTCAGAATCTTTAGTCACCAGAGAAATGCAAATTAAACCCACCATGAGACACCACTTCACGCTCCTGAGAATGGCTCAAATTTTGAAAGACTGAATGCATGATGTGGCAAAAACCAAGAATGTGAAATAACTGGAACTCTGTCACATTAATGGTGCTCATAAATGACACGATTGCTTTGGAAAACTGTTTCTTACAAAATTGAAATATACCTACCTTATAATATATTTGTACTCCTTGCTATTTGCTAAATGAAAACATATGCCAACAAGTCTTGCGGAAGAATGCTTTGGCAACATTATAGCCAAAAACTTATAACAAATTAAATGTCCATCAGTAGAAAAATGATTAAGCAAATTGTACTTTATATAATAATGCTCTTTCAGTAAAAAAGAACGAGTTGCTAATTCACTCAACAAATATGAATAAATCCCCAAAACATTCTGCTGATCAAAAGAAGCCTGGAAAAGTTTATATCCTCACAGTCTAATTTACATGAAATGTAAGAAGAGAAAAGTAATCTGTGGGATAGGAATGAGAAGAGCAGCTGCTCTAGTAGTGGAAAGTCATGAGAACCAGGCTGGAGGGAAGCTTCTGGGTGACAGAAGTACTTCAACCTGGTCGTGTGTTGGTTACACAGTTTCACATTTGCCAAAACCCCTTGAATTGAACCCTTGAGATCCAGACATTTCATTCTATGTCAATTTTACCTCCATTTTTACAAATGACTTATAGAAAAAGAAAAATAATGAGTTGGTCTGTGTATTTGTTCCCTGTTGACTACAGCACAAAGCCCATGCCAGGTGGGGCATGGAAGCCCATCAGGATCTGGTGGCCAGCCCCACAGCCTCATTCCCCGCTCAGCTTTGGTCCAGGCTCACAGAAGTCTCCTCTCCCACTCTCTTCTCTGCTAGAACAGTTCCCACATCCACTTTCTGACTCGCTAAGATGGGCAGTAGTCCAATCACTAAACCTGCCCTTTGTTGTTCTTTTCAAAGCGGACTCTTGAGCATTTCTTCTCTTCTCTTGAACCATCTTCCTCTGCTCCCCTCCTGTGTCTCTCTCCTGTTTTTTGTTTTTTTCCTTTGCTTCCCAGCTGTTCCTTCTCCATGTTGGGCAGAACCCATCTTTCTTTCTGACCTGTTGGTGTTCAGGTTTTCGAAGGTCTATCTTCACATCTCTGTTCTTCTCGATCTGTACTCTTTCCTTGACTAACCTGACTGACTACCATTTACATGCTGATGAAAAAATCTACATGTCCAGCCCAGATCTGTCTCCTGAGACCTGTCCTTGGGGTCAGTCCCAGACCTATCCATACAACATGTATGTGGAATGTCTCCACTTAAACAAATCTAACCTCCACTGTCCTCATTCCCTCCACCACATTCCCATCACCATTATACCCCACCATTGTGCTTCTTCTGGGGAATCCCTGTCTGGCAAAAGGCTGTCCTTACCAAGTTGCCCAGGTTGAGAGTAAGACTTCCCACTCTCCTCCTTGATCCTCAGATACGATCACTCATGTCTGTCCAGGCAACTTTCTAAATCTTTCTCTCAGTAGCTCCTCCCTTCTGTCCTCCACAAATGCCTAAGTTTTAGAACTTCATCATTTCTTACTAAGTGAATAATAACTCCTACCTGACATGCACCCCACTGCGGTACCTACTCCATATTGCTACCACGATGAACTTCCTAAAGTTAAACCAGAAAGTGAAGGGCTTTTGAAAAGACAAAGAGAAGTGAGAGCTCATGACACATTTTAGAGACTTTAAAAGTAAGCCAATGGGACTTGTGAGGAGGCAGCCTGGAGAGGAAGGCCAGGCCCCCTCTGGAGGCATCTTGGTCACCACACTAAGAAATTCACACATTATGGGAACCAACGATTCAATTTTAGAAACATCACTAGGTCCAGGTGACTGCCTAGAGAGTCTCAGTCCCCCATGTCTAACACATAGAAGATACTCAGTGAATTACACTTCACAGAATGAATATGGATAGTTCAGTGACAGCTTATGATCTCCTTAAGATTGAGACAGTGCTTTAATTCAATTTGTATCCTAAGTGCCAAACAGTACCAGAAGTGTGACAGTTACTCAGTAAGTACTTGAATCTAGATGATAAGAATTCAGTGTTTTAAGTGATGGTATTCCAAGTTACTGTTGGAGAATTTCCAACAGTATTGGAAATACTGAAACAGGGGCATTTGCAAGCTGAAATGCTTGTTCCCTAGTAAACAATGTGCCGCTTTGATGGATGGAGGAAACCTGGTGTGAGAATAGCCAGGGTCCCCTCCTCATCCTCCTATAGGTGGATATTGCAGGGGAGAGGATATGGGAAGGGGGCTAGTATGGCTTGCTTTTCTCCTCCCCTGCAATTTTCCTGCTTTGTCATGAATGAACGAGGGCTGCAGCTAACTATCAGAGTTTTCCCCACCTTCAGTCCTATGGCTGCTTTGCTCCAGCTCAGGTAACCTGCACACCCAGAGCCTGCCCCCTCCTCGGTTTCCTTGGCAACAAATATGTCCAATTGTGAGAAAGAAACTGCCTGTGCATTTGTCAGTGTGGATGTCATTTTCATGAACTCCTTCCCCCAACCTTTTTGGGTCCCACAGTTGAACTACCCTTGTGCTTGGACCCCGATGATGCGGGCTCCAATATACTGCAAATGGGTGGATGTTGGTTGTCCATACCCTACATCTGAGATCTCTCCAAAGACGGATATCCCTGATTCCCTTCTAATCTGAAATGCTTGCACTGAGAGATGAGCTTGCTCACCTGCACCTCTGATTTTAATCTTGACACCCTTCTTGAAATGGACACTGCTTCCCCTTAGTAAGAGGAATGGAGAGAGGAGTAAGAGTGAGTGGGAGCCAGGCACGGTGGCACATGCCCACAGTCCCGGATACTCCAGAGATTAAGGCAGGAGGATTGCAAGTTCAAAGCCAGTCTCAGCAACTGAGGGAGACCCTGTCTTAAAATAAAATATGAGCTGGGGATGTGGTTAAGTGGTAGAGCTCTTGCCTAGCATATGTGAGGCCCTGATTTCAATCCCTAGCATAAAAAAAAAAAAAGGAAAAGGAAAAGTGAATTGAGAAGATAAAGTGTAATTAAGGAGGTTGGTCCAGGCAGATGGATCCTTCCTTTCAATGTTTTCTGTGGATTCGGTGTTTGCATCTGTCAAAGTATGCTTGCTGCAGGTACTGAATTTGATCCTCCATAAAACTGCCAGGAAAGCAATGGGCAAGGTCATCATGATACCATAAGTACTGCAAGACCAAATAACAATGGGCAAACATGTTGACCTGAGAGAGGTAGAAGGGCTTCAAGCCCCTCAAAAGATTTCTTAGATGTATAGATCCTATTTGTATTATGTTCCAGAATGTACTGGCAATTGTACAAACAAAAATGACGATCTGTTCAGAAACTGGCATTTCTTAGACAGAAGATGGGGCTATTGTCAACATGGTGAACTTTTTTCGTCCTTCTGATTTAGTGCTCACAGTTGCAAAGTGAAAAACAAGTATAAGAAGAAATAAAACAGCCATCATACAACAAGGCATCTACTGGAGGCTAAAGCTATTTACCTCTGGGGTCTAAGAAGTCAGGGAGCTGCTCATAGGCTGAGATTTTTGCCTTGTGAGGTCTTCCCTGAAAGCCTCAGAGACCCTCCAAGGAGAAAATTGCAGCAATTTTCATTAATAGGTTTATTTTAAGGGTATATCTAGAAAACTCAAGTTTCCACTCATTATGCAAGAGGCACAGGGGTGGAGAGGATCTGTGGCAGGCACCATTGGTCAATCACCAACAGCCATCCCCCTTCTCCCAGCTGATGAACTTGGATTTGCTCAGAATGGCAATATGCTAACCTGGGGCAGTAACTCAGGATTTCATGGCCAATGGAACAGTCATGTTTTCTGCTTGCACATCCTTACAGCACGGGAATGGAGGTGGGCAGTGTCCCAGTCCTGGACAATGAGACTCAAGCAGCAGTCAGGCAGGATGCATCTGGAAAAGCACTTGCTCTCTAAGGAGAGACCACCCCTGCCACAGCCCCCTCTACTTCCTCCCAGGACACACTGTGCCCTGCTGGACCCATGAGAATGAGCAGACAAGGATCTCTACCCTAAAGATGGCAGGGACGAAGATGTAGAAGAGCCCACATGCCTCAGAGATGCAAAACCAATGCTGCAAATATCTACTTCTGGGCTTGCTGTTATAGCAGCAAAACAAGCTCCTATTCGTGCAATCTTCTGTTACTGGGCTTTCTGTTCTTGCAGCCATGTTTCTAACAGGTGCAGAATTCCTGACCAGTGCACATTGTGTGATGTTATTGGCTTAATCAGTTTTGAAGATCTCTTTCTGGTCCACAGCCACCATTGTTTTTGCCATGAAGCCCAAACTCACTGTTGCCAGCCCTGCTCTTACTGGTTAATCCTCTGCAAAAGGAGGGACAACAACTTGATTCTTAGCACCTATCTCCCCTTCCTTCTCTGTGGATGGTGCTGGAGTGCGTGATCAGGGTCAAGTTCATTAAGGACTGCTGGCAGCATCTAATAAATCAGGACATTCACTCTCATAAATCACTTTTCCAGGAAAGAAGAACTTTGCTTTTGTTGCCAGACCCAGTGGTCCTCAACCTGGTAGAGAAGCATCCCTGGGAATTCTTAATCCCTGGGAACCACATGTTCATACTGAATATCTGAGCCTCATCCCGGCTGGTTACTCCAGAACTCTGGGCACGCAGCATAGACATCTAAGTATCTACTAAAAGCTCCACGGGTGCATCGAGAACTGCTGGCATTGCCCATGCCTCTTTTCTCTCCTGGAAGATATTTGTCACCGAGGAGAGAAAGAAGGAAAACACAAATATCTGGGGACAAGCCACTCTTCAACACTTATAATATCGCCCTTATAGGTAGATACTGTCTCACCTCTGCTTGAGAGCTTCCTTGCTCTGTGGGATAAGCAAAGAGAAGAACACTCTGCTCCTTAGTGAGTTGCTACACCAACTAAGGGGATGGAGTGAGGAGCTGAGATGGAGGAAGAAGGCCCAGGGCTCCCGTCAGGTACTTTTATTCTTCCATCTTTGACAGCAGTGGCTGCATCAGACGCCTGGCCACTTGGAGACTTGCTGTGGCTTCTGCAGCTTCTGTCTGGTCCATCCCAGGTAACTCCACCCCTAAACCACTGTATGACTCCAGCCCTCTGCAGCCCCTCAGCTGTCCCCAGTCAGGTCCACAAGGAGCCCCTTTTCCTTCCTATGACTAAGCAGAAAGTCAGCCTGTGGCAGGACACTGTGCATGCGTGAACTGGCTTTTTTGTTTGTATAAGCAGCCCTTCCCCTTACCAAGAGTTCCTGGCTGCTTCCCTCTGTGCTGCAATATAGTTCCTGGCTAAAGTCTCTTTTGTGTAGCTCTATTTTGCCTGTTTATTTCTATTTCAAGAGGAGCAGGCTGGGATTTCCCTACTTGATTTCTATGTAAATTGAGCTAAAAGAACTCATTCAATTGCTGAAAGTCCCACAGTGCTCATGGAGAGCACAGGGGGATGATGACCATCCTACCTGCTCATGTGTGTCACCTGAGATTCTAGTCAAACTACCACGAAGGACTGGTTATCTTCCTAACATGATCTCAGCATTCAAAAAAGAAAAATACTAACACCCTTTACTCCACCACTAGCTTCTTTCTTTTCCTTTATAGCTTTTCCTCAAACAAACAAACAAACAAACAAACAAAAAAGGGCCCTGCTTCTGTGGGCTTCACTGTCCCCATAAGCCTACAATAACCTGCCAGGGTTGCTTCAGCCCACGGGCCTGGTTTCTATGGGCTAGGGTTGGACAGGCCGAGCAGAGGTCTAAGCCTCCTCAGCCAGTCTGAGGCAAAATCAGAATTCTCAAGTTCTCTGCCACTGTCAGAATCTCTCACTTGCTGCTTCTGGCACAGGGAGAAGATGACAATGTATTCAGCCAAGTGAGGATTCCTGTTAAATGATGAATTGTGATTCCATAGCAGGCAGCCCATCACAGCAGGTAGATCATAAGCCGAGGGAGCTCCTGCCAGTGTGAGCATGCTGGAGGGACCCTTAATGGCCACATTTGCAGTAAAGAAAGAGGTAAAACCCATTATCGGCTGGCCGTGTTCTGCTAGCCCATTGGCAAGCGGCTGAGCCCCACAGAAAACTCTTCCAGTCATGCGCTACCTGCCTCATCCAGCCAGAGATGTGGTGTAGCAGGCTGGCCACATTCTCCCCAGTAAGAGCAGCCACCAAGGAGAGTTCCCAGGAAGACTGGCAGCTCCTTTTCCTGCCCTGTAAATAGGCACCTTCAAAGAGAGTCTGTCATATGGTTTAGACTTTTGTACCTGGCTCAGCTGGAGGGTGCACACTGCCTTCCAAATAGATATTGCTGATTCCCCATTGGGGTAACAAGGCTCCTAAGATGGCCATCGAAACAAGATTCATGCTACAAGTGAGCTTTCTTCCTGTTTGATTAGGGTGGAAGTGCTTTACTTCCCCCAAACAGATGCCAGGGTGTTGGCCACTTCTGCAAGGCAGCTTTAGCTCTGCCCTGGGGCACTTACATCTTTTCCCACTGAAATGTGTTCTCTTTCTTTGTCAATCAATGGGCACACGTGCATCACCTGAGAGGGTGTTTCTGGATGAGATTGACATTCTATTGGTGACCTCTGAATAAAGCAGATTTGTTGAGGGCCATAGCCGAGTCGGGTTGATGCATGGAATTTTTGCCAGAAGTAGTGGTTGAGAGGTGACGCCAGGGAGCCATTAAAATGATGACTTTTGAGTTCTCGCGGAGTTCCCCGTTGAGTTCCGGCTGAGCTCTCGTGGGGATTCCTGAAGAGTTCGTGTTGGTTGGTGAAGTTCTGGTGGTGGGAGTTCTGGTTGGTGGGTGGTGTGTTCCTGGAGGAGCCGTGTGGGTGGCGTTCGGGAGAGTTCCCGGGGAGTGTGCTGGTAGAGTTTGGAAGTAAAGTTTGTTCCTGCTTGAGTGGCTCGTGATTTGTGCCCAGCCAGACTGCGGCACAGATTGTCCTTCCTCATGTTGGTGGGTCTCAGCTGATCCACCGAAGGCCTGAATAGAACAAAAAGATTGGTCCCAGCAAGGGGATTTGTCAGAAGAGGGCCTTGGGACTGTATTTGCTCCTCTGCTTTCCTGGGCTGCCCACTTCCACCCACACTGTGGAGTTGGACTCCAGCCTCTGTATGGCATGAGCCATTTCCTTAGGATCAATCTCCTTCTATAACCCAGTTCTGTCACTCTGGAGAGCTCAAGTAATATACAACAGTCCCCAAACTCTTAAGTACTCCCAAGACCCTGCTTACCATCCCATGCGACGAGGGGAAAAGTGTCAAGAAGTTCAGCTCCAAGATTGTGTTTTTCAGTTGGCAATTGCTTATCTAATGATGGGCAGTTTCATTTGGAAATTGCTCTCATCCACTAGTAACTACTTCAGTGTTTCTGGGTTTGTAGGAGATAAATGCTACTTAACTGACTTTTTAAAATATTTATAACTTTTTTCAATCAGTGAAGATGGATTTATTCAGCATCCCTCCACTATACATTTGAGCAAAAGAGCTAGAGGGCCTAGAAACAGTGGGAAAAGTACAGCAATAAATTGCTACAAAATGCACACGCCACCATCCCCACCAGCTCCTTTTGCAAGGAGAGCAAGTGCCTGGCTAACCTGCAAAGAGGGGAAAAGCCATAACCTTGGCTTGTTTGTATTCAATGTGAAAATCAGTACTCTAGCTTCAGTTAGCATCTGTGGGCAATTTCCTTTGCTATGGAGAGCTGACATCATGGAAAGATGAGCATCGGTGGGAGTGGGCGGTGCTGCAGGTTAGCGCCCACCACAGTCCTGGTGGGAGTGGGTGTGCATGCCAGTCACATCCACTACAGTCCTCTGTAAATAAACACAGAGGCAGGCGGGTCCCAGCTATGGCTATTTTTTGCAGAGCTTGTACAGCGCCCTCCTCTTTTCCAGGGAGGGACCTGTAGTGGCTACACTCAGGTGAATCATGTTGCCTGGGGTCTCAGCACTTGCCTGAGGTCTCAGCACTTGCCTGAGGTGGCATTATCAGAAACTGAACAGAGTTCGGCAAGGATAAGGGGAAGTCAGGCCTGTTCATCCAGCAGGCCTCTGACTCAGTGATGTGCAGTGCTGGGGCAGTCCCTGCTGTCCCTGTCTCTGGGAAACTTATAGTCTCAGTAGCAGAGTGCCACAGTGTGGGTGGGACATCAGGCTTTACTACTCCTTCTGTCTGCTGAGGGCCTGGCCCGTTCACAGCTGGCAGTCTTCTCACTGTGACCTCGTGTGGTGGAAAGGGCCAGTGGCTCTCAGAGGGCACTGATGCCATCATGAGGGCTCCACCCTCAGCGTCTCATGGATTCCACAGGCCCCACCTCCTAGATCATCATGGGGTGGGGTGGGGTCGGGTCAGGTTATGAACTGTGGGGCAAACAATTTCAGTCTTTAGCACAGTCCAGGTGATTTTATGGACAATGAATTTTTAACAACCTCTGTGCAAGAGCAGCAAAGGACATGCTGAGCACATAAGCGCCTTGACCTGGGCTGCAGGACCGACTTCCCTGTTATCTAACAGTAGGGAAGGAGCTGGGCTAGAGCCGGGAAGGCCTTGCCCCAGGGAAACTGCTAGGACCCACCCTGCAGCAAGGGGCTAGTGTGGGTGGAGGGAGGGAGGAGGGAGGAGACCCCCAGGGAAAGCCTACAAGGAAGGCGGGACAGGTGGGCAAGTGGACAGGTCCTGGATTTTGGACTTGATTCTAGGAGGACACGCTAGGGGAGGAGGGGATGCTGAAATGATCCCAGTCACTTGTGACTGCGTGACCCTCCCGGAGGGTCTAGCGGGAGTCCCTCACCAGTTCCTGGATTCAGCATTTGACCTTCAGAGGCCATGTCCATTTATTTCCTCTTTATTAAAAATGTGGCAAAATGCGCATGAAATTTACCATCTTGGCCACACTTATAGGCACAGTCTCAGGCACTGAGCGTATGAACCCTGATGTGTGCGTCCGTGTCTTGCAAAACTGAAGCCCTCCACTCACTAAATGCCGAGTCCTGTCCCCTGCCCACCACTTTCTTTTCTAGGAATTTGACTCTCATGGAGTCATGTAATATTTGTCCTCTTGCGGTGGTTTATTTAATTTGGCATAATGTCCGTAGAGTTCACACGTGAAGTAGAATGTGTCAGAATTTCCTTCCTTCCTAAGGCTGAGTGACCTTCTGTAGCATGAGCACCACACTCTGTTCATCCATTCTTCCGTATCAGTGGACACCTGGACACCGTTCGCTGCTGTGGATACTGCTGCTCTGGGCACTGTGGGCAGATGCCCATCAAGGCCCTGCTTCCAGTTCTTTGGTGCATGTACTCTCAAAGGTGCCTCTTGAACCCAGTTCTGGGAAAGCCACTCTTCCAGACGGTGGGGGCACAAGTTGAGGAGCACAAGTGTGACATCATCCCTGCCATCCCAGGGACACAGGAAGGTTCTCCTCTGTCTGCAGCATTCAGTGGAGCAGGTGACTCATGGAGTAGGTGAGTCAGAGTCGACCAATGCCATTACAGAGAACCAGTAGACAGGCCAGGTGAGTGGTCAGATAAAGTCAATGGAAGATAGAGAACCAGTCAAGGGGTTTTGTTTGTTTGCTTGGTTGGTTATTTGATTTGTTAAAAATCAAATACTGATAGGTTGAGTTCTTCTTTACCTATTTGTATCCCTTTAATTTCTTTCTTTTGTCTAATTGCTCTGCCTAGAGTTTCAAAGATGATGCCATCATCTTTGAATAGAAGAGGTCAAAGAGGACATCCTTGTCTTGTTCCAGTTTTTAACAGGAATGCTTTCAATTTTTCTCCACTTAGAATGATGCTGGCCTTGGGTTTAGCACATGTAGCTTTTACAATGTTGAGGTATGTTCCTACTATCCCTAATTTTTCTAGTGTTTTGAACATAAAGGTGTGCTGTATTTTGTCAAATTCTTTTTCTGCATCTATTGAGATGATCATATGATTCTTGTTTTAAGTCTATTAATATGAGGAATTATGTTTATTGATTTCCATATGTTGAACCAACTCTGCATCCCTGAGATGAAACCCATTTTTCTGTACACTCAGAAAAATGAGAGATTATATCCCATCTAGTTATGATATTTCAAAGTGAAAAAAAAAAACAAATTAAAAATGGACAGAATGATCTGATTGGAATTGGGCTACAGAAAAATCACACTGGAATCCATATGAAGATGAGTTGGAGGGGAAGCTGGATGGAAGGCTGTGGTGGTAGCCCTGTCAGGAAAGAAGTCCAGGTCTCCAAAGGCACACCCTGTCATGGGAATGGAAAGGACCTTTTCTTTAGAGTTAGTGGTGGCTAACCCTTTAGCTATTGGTGACCCTGTCTTTGGAAGGGTCTGGTCTCAGGCACCCTGCAGCCCTGAGACTCTCAGTCTCTGCTGAGGTGGGATATGGCTGCCTCAAGGGAATCCTTCCTTCAGAGGCATCTCTGCCTGCTCTGTCCCCGCTTCCTGGTGGCCAAAGAACAGGCTCCGGAGTGCTCTGCACACACGCCAACTCTCTGGGCTGTTTTCAGCAGCATCTTTGAAGGACAGATTCTCCAAGCAGAAACTCCCACTGGGCAACCCAAGAAGCCTCTGGGTGGCTCCGACCCTTCAGGGCTATTTTTAGTGTGTCTTTCAGATTTAGACGGAGGCAGCATTCTGTAAAGACTCATTTTTTTCTGCTTCCCTCAGGCAGAAAATGTTAATCCTAACCCTTTATGCTAAATGACACAGAGTTTGAGAATTCAGTTCACTTCTTCTCTCATGGTTACCATGCCATCATACCTCAAAGTATGCTGACAGCTCCAGGTCCTACAGTCCCAACTCAAGTGCCCGTCAGATTACAGATAAGACTCTGAGGTCAAGCTGCCAGGAGGACACGAAAAACCCAACAGTAACCAAGGGATGGAACCCTAGCCCCCACCCGCACTCAGTGCAGCACACAGCTTGCAGGCAGGGTTCCGCTAGAAAGGTTCACTTCCTGTAGGAGTATTCTTTGGGAATGTGAAATATCTAACTAAAAAGAAAATTCCACCTTAGCATCTTGTTCACTTGGTACCATGAGGAACCCAAAAGAGGGGCTGGGGATGCAGTTCAGTGGTAGAGTGCTTGCCCTTTACACACAAGGCCCTGGATTCAGAGAAGAAACAAAATCAGAATCTAGGAGAAATTGAATCCCTGACAATAGCAGCCTTTATGTTTTACTCACCTTTTTTTGTAGTTGTACCTACTGCAATAAACCAAAGGCTAGCCAATGTTTGCGAGAACTGGCTGCACCCTGGAGTACTGAAGAAGCATCCGGAAGTGGAGGATGTGGAGGAGCCCATGCTTGGCTGGGAATGTGGCATTTATTTTGAAAATTGTTACACCTGCAGAAAAGTTGCATGAACAGCCCACCGTTCAAGGACACCTCAGGGCCTCCCTGGGGTCCCTAGTAGTCAATATTAGTTGGCTTCCTTTCTCTTCCCTCTACTGTGGTGTGGTGTGGGTTTGTGCATTTCAGGCTAAATTGCAGACATCCTGGCATTGAGTGCTTTGGGATGTTTTCCCCTAGAGCAGAAACATTGTTCTTCACAACCCCAGTGCATTTTCAAACACAAGAAACCTAACATTGATACATTACAGGATAATTTTCAAAACAGGGTAAAAGTGTGTCTGGCTAATACAGATGTATAATGAGGGAACTATATAAGCTATCACCATCAATTAGAAACAGGACTTAAAGAAGAGGTCTTTATTGGTGAGGATTTGGAAAGGAAAAGCACATCCAAGAGAAGCTGCCCTCTTGCCTGTGGGCAAGGGTTATCGGGGCTGCTGTCCACTCCCTACAAGTTTCAGAGGTGTAAAACAGCTCAGGGTTCAAAGGTGCAGAGCCCCTAAAGGATCAAGTTAGCCAGCCCCAAGGGTGCACTCTGCACTCCACAGGACTTTCTAAAGGGCCAGTTAGTAAATAGTCCAGGTTTTGCAAGCCGAGTGGCTTTTGTGACACTAACCTCTGCCGTGAACATAAAAGCAATCATCCACAGCATGTGGAGGGGTAAGTGTGGCTGTGTCCACGAAACCCTCTCACAGTGGCAAGCTGCACCCCCGGCTGCAGTCTGCCCACCCTGCTCTCATTTCCCCACAAAGCACAGACTTTCAACATATCGTGGGGCTGAGGATGTAGCTCAGTTGGTAGGTGCTTGCCTTACATGCACAGGGCCCGGGGTTCAATCCCCAGCACACAAAAGAAATAAAAACAAAACAAATAAGATGTTGTTACTGGATGGACTGTGTCTCCCTCAGATTCACCAGCTGAAGTCCTAACCTCCAGGAGTCTTTGAAGAGGTGACTACAGTAAAAATGAGGTAGTTAGAGTGAGCTCTAGTCCCATAGGACTGGTGATCCGAACAGACACAGGAAAGACAGGTGAACACCAGCAGGAGGCAGCTGTCCCTACGCCAGGAGGGAGGCCTCAGGAGACACCAATTTTGCCCACTTGGACCTCAAATGCCAGCCTCCAGCCCTGCAAGGAAGATGATTTGTTATTCAAGCTACCCAGCCTGTGGTCCTTTGCTCTGGCAGCCCTCGCAGACGGACACCAGTGTCTCCCAGTTTTGACAAGATTGCCACGCCATCGTGGGCTCTGTAAGTAGGACAGGCCAGCTCTTCCTTAAAGTCCTTTTGTCAAATGCAGTATTTTTGAGTTGCACTTCGAGGTGGAGGTGGGTAGGGGCCAAGGTAGAGTAAGTTCAGGTGTGATAGCAAGCCCTAATTCCTTCTTAGACACCTACTGTGTCTGCAGTGTCCACAGCTCTCTAGATGTTCCACGATCAGATCTGCTCTTGGTGTGTCCCCGAGTTTCCCATGTTGAATGCCTATGTGAAGATGAAACTCTGGTTAATAAAGCTGTGGGCTTGGAACACGCTTTGGAAGCACCAGTATAAACAACCAAGAGGCTGGATATTCTGAGGTGGGAACATGCCTGTGGCCCCTGCAGCCTGGGGAAGTGTGGGATTCGGAAGCCTGGAGAAGGGAACACCTGTGTTCCAGGCAGGGCCACCAGGGAGACTCCTGTGCTCAGGTGTTTTGGTCATGACAGGGAAGGTAGCAAGGTGGGGCAGGCTGAGTTACTGTCACACGAAGCCTGGTCCTGAGGGATCCCTGTCCCCACTTGGAGGAGAACCTGATGCAATGTGCACCCAGATGAGAAGTGGATTCAGGACATCTGACCCTGGGTGTCTTCCTTTGGGCCCTTGATCTCTTCCAATGGAACTTAAAAGTCCTCCATGGACTCCTGTGAATTCTCCATCCATGGGGGCAAAAGCCTGGATGGTGTTGGCAAAGGCAGCCCTGAGCCACCAGATGGCGCTCGGAACCCGCAGTGCAGGAGCACAGCCAGGGCCTCAGGAAATGTGTCACTGTGTCTCCCTCGCTGCCCCGCTGCCCCCGCAGGCTCCTCTTTGGAGAAGTGTGTGAAACTCCACACTGCACAGCTGTGTCCTTCTGCACGGCCTCCTGGGGACACGTCAGCAGCACTTCCCCCTGTCCGCAGAGCTCTGAGCCCAGGAGCCAGTCCTTGCACATGTGCCCTCACTGGGCCCAGAGCTTCCATTTTGAAACCCACAATCGGACCAAGCAAAATCATTCGAGAAGAAAACATCTGAGAACTGTTGTGAGGACAACCCCAGTTCTGCAAGCGCTCTGCTCCTCTGGCATTTGGACCACTAACACAGTGGGATGTCAGATTTTTATGTAATCCCAGCCTCAGCCCCAGGGAGTTAATGAGTTGCTCATGCCACTGGGGCATGAAGGGAAGCTTCGCCTCTTGGTGGTTTTTTGCTTGCCCAGAGTGCTGGAATGCACCCTGAGGCTGGAGGCCAAGGACTCAGGCCACCCGTGTGGTGAAATAATCCCCCAGAAATGCAGGGCCGGGAGTGGGATGAGAGAAGCACCATTCCAGGCACTTGCCCTCAGGATGGTCACTCCACAGTCTGCATGACTCCCAGGGCTGCGAATCTCAGACCTGGGGTTTGTTACAGGACAAACCAAGCCATTGGGACACTCTGGTCAGATTCTGGGCTGTGGAAGTGAGCCTTGCTCTTATTTTCAGTTCCAACAGCAGTGACTAGTTAATACACTAGTATCTGAATGGAAAGTGCATTCAGTGGTGGGGTGACGCCTTCATCAGGGCCTCAGACATTTACTGCACATTCCCTCCCTTCTCTTTTTGAAGTAGAACCCTGGAAGTGAAGACAGAAGCAATATTCAGATTTATTAAGGCCTGCTTTTTTAACCCAGCAGAGATTGCATGAATAAAGAAAAGCAGAATCTACTGTTTACCACTATGTGTCAGGCACTCTGTTCTGCACTTTATATAAGTAACTTCTCATTTCACGACAACAACTTGGCCATTGGCACTAGCCCAGGTTTCCAGAGAAGGAACCTAGGCTCAGAGGGGTCAAGCAGCTTGGCCAGGGTGGCACAACTAGTAAACAGTGAGCTAGGTGTTGGAGCCAGATCTGTTTTGACTTCAAAGCCTGGCTTTGTTTTCTGTCATCAAAGCATTTCATTGACTCTGAGATCCTCGTGGAGTCAGAGGGATCTGGGAGGGCATTAGCTGATGCAGGGAACACTATTTCCCAGCATTCTCTGTAAGTTGAAAGCCAGGTGAGTGTGAGTACCTGGAACAGAGACCCAGGGTGAAAGGAAGGAGAAGTCTTCAGAGCTGAGCCTAACATGAGTGAGGGAGATTCCCTTCTTTCGTTTCTACAAATGGAAACTGTGTATGCTCCCAGGAAAGGCCTCAGGAGGACTAAGGAAGGAGCCCAAACCCTGTCCTCTTAGCTTGGCTCTAAGGACAGTAGCTGAGGGACAATGACCAAGAAGATGCCCAGGAATGCCACTGTCTCAACATGCATCCCCTATGTCTCCCAGGATGAGGCACGGTGTAAAGACTCCCTAGGGGTAAGTGGCGTAAGAGTACTGACTGCTTGGTCCACACTGCTGGGTACTGACTGCTTGGTCCACACAGCATATGTGAGGGTAGGTGAGGCCTTGGGGCCACACAGAAAGCAGGTGGCCAACCAGAGCAGTACTGAGGGCCAATGGGTTCTCTGCTGTGCTGGATGCTGCATGTCCCTGCTCCCTGGCACGTCTCTTGTCACAACAGGCTATGTGAGAACTTGGTAAGGAAACCCAAAACCAGGTTTCAGTTTTCATTGCATACCGGAAACTTGGCCTCGGATCACTAAAAAGTTCAGCAAGGTCTTTAACCTTTCAAGCAAACAACCTAGGCTCCTGCCCTCAGCAGCCCCACCAACAGAAGGGGTACAACTGCATCGTCTGTGTTCCGAGAGGAATCGCTCAGGAAACCTGGAGCCCCCACAAATCTGTCAGCGGATGATCTGGGGGGAGAAAAGGAGGTGATGATTTAGGAGGTGTGCGTGTTCCTTTGCAATGAAGTTATGGAAGTTGCTAGAGAGATTTATATTGGTAATTAAGTGATAATGACTGCGTAAAGCTGCTCGAGTTGGAATTCCTGTAAAATACTGAAGGGCTGAGACGTTTTGAGAAACGTCCTGCTGTTCAGCGTTTTCGGGAGCACTGTGGATTTCTGTGGTACCTGCATCCTCTGATCAGTAACTCTTCAAAGCTTGCCAGCCAGGCAGGCCACGCTCACCTGTTCTTGTGTCCCTGGTCCCCGAAGATGGTTCATTTACATGCAGATCATATGTCAGATCACACGTGCACACACACTGTCCCTGGGTAGAGGAGGAAGGTCAGGAAAACGTCCTACACACACGGCACGGCCAGGTAGGATGTGTTGTTTTAAACCATCCAGATGCTCTATACCCCCAGCTTGAAATGAAGCAGCTTAATGAGTGGACATGTGAAAAGACCAGGTACCAGGTTGGGCAGGTTTGTGCTCCTCCTGCCCTCCGCCGCTGGGGAGGAGCAACAGCAAGGAAGCCGGAGGCCAGACCCCATGTCAGTCAGCTCACGGGGCCCAGGGCACTCAGCTGCCAAGGGCTGTGTTAGGGAGAGCCACTCCTCTGCAGTGGACGCTGCCAGGAGCCACACCGCCTGAGGAGGACCATGGGGGAGTCTAGATAGACCCTCTGCCCCGGGCCCATGTGCTTTGGGAATGAGCTGAGGCAGGGATTCACTATTTTGAGCATTCCAGGTGCGGCTTGTTATGGGAAGTACCCACAAGCTGGCTTCCGTCATAGTTGCTGTCCCTCGGGTTCCAAAATACCCTCAGCTCAAGAAGAGGGGGCGGAGGACATGGACATTTGTGCGACTCTAGGGACTGGATTTTAAATTCTGCTGTACCTGGACCCAGCGAAAGAGGGTGACTTCTACCTCTGCCTTTCGCATCTGTGGGCTGCGACTGCGGCCAGCACCTGGAAACACCCTGCAGCCCAGAGCGCTTAGGGAGGCAGCGAAGGTGGGGGGTGCTGGGGAGAAGGAGAAAGGGAGGTGCCATCCAGAAGCACTGTCTGGAGTTCAGAGGGCACAGGAGGGATTCCAAAGGCAGGAGGTCTCTGCTGATCTGGAAGCCCCCATGATAAGATCACCAGGGTGAAGCATGGGACCTGGAAACCCCAGCATTGGCACTGGCAGCCTGGACGGGTGAGGCAGGGGTGGAGGTATTCATTCACTCCCAAGGATACTCTGTGGTCCTGAAAAGACAAAAGAAAAGAGGTTGAATTAATAAGTGTCCAATCAAAACTCTAAGATAGCCAGGCGTGGGAGCACACGCCTGCAATCCTAGCAGCTTGGGAGGCTGAGGCAGGAGGATCACAAGTTCAAAGCCAGCCTCAGCAACTTATCAAGGCCCTGAGCAATCTCAGTAAGATTCTGTCTCTAAAAATAAAATCTAAAAAAGGGCTGGGATTGTGGCTCAGTGGTCAAACACCTCTGGATTCAATCATACCAAAAAAACACCTAAGGTGATTCATGGTTCAGGTTAGGGTATCAGCCATGGCAGACTCAGCAATCCCTGGCTGTGCATAAAGGCTGGCAGTGGGTGCACATGAACACGTCTGTTAGGACACTGGGGTCACATCACCCTGTGGATAGAACACTGGGTGCTTCCCAAGGTAAGTGCATCTGCACCTGGGAAGGGGTAATGTGGCCCTGGGCCCTGGAAGAGGACAGCTGGGAACAGGAACAAGGCCATTAGTGTCAGGACTGTAAAGGGAGAGGGACCGGGAACAGAAAGCTGCTCCATTTTAAATGGCTAATTGCCAAAGATCAGTGCTTAGCCTGGAACATTCCAACATGTACACAGTCTTTCTGGGGCCCCTAGCTGATGTCCCCTGCAAATATCAAGATCTCCCAGCCCAGGTGGTCTGACAGTGCACTTTCCTGTGGACACTCCCCCTAACCCCTGCCGTTTCCTGGTTGTCCTATTGTTTTCTTGAGACCAAAGTGGCCATGGAGATCTTGAGGATGATGGACATTAAACCAAGGTCTTTAATGAGAGCAGGAAGCATCCTTTGAACGTGACTGCCTGCTAAGAGTTTCCAGGATGGACTGAGTTGTCTTCTTAGGATTAGTGCAAGTAGTTATAAGACCCTATCCATTTTCCTTGCCTTGCTTAGTTAATTCTGGTTCTTCCCAAAGGTTGTTCATTTTTTGCTGCAGTCTGGCTGGGCACAAATTACGAGCCACTCAAGCAGGAACAAACTTTATTTCTGAACTCCACCTGCACACTCCACACATGCTCCCCAGGAACTCACCCACGCGGCTCCTCCAGGAACACCACACACCAACCGGAACTCCCACCACCAGAACTTCACCAACCAACGCGAACTCTTCAGGAATCCCTGCAAGAGCTCAACCGGAACTCAACGGGAACTCCACGAGAACTCAAAAGTCATCATCTTAATGGCTCGCTGGCGTCACCTCTCAACCACTACTTCTGGCAAAAATGCCATGCGTCATCCCGACTCGGCTGTGGCCCTCAACAATTTTTAAAAAGTTATTACTGATGTCCAAGAGTAAGGTTCAGGTCAAAAATCCTGGTTCTCATAATCCTGTAAATCAATGTTAGCTTTTAATATTATCCAAAGACATAGAAGATGCAAGAAAAAAACGTCGACCAGGAAGTTGAAAGCAAATAAACACAATGCTGAGCACCCACTCAAAACCTCCCAGGAGAGCAACGCCTCTGTGCTGCTCAGCGCCGGGTGCACAGCAGCTGTGCCCTGGAATGGCGTTGGCTGCTCTTCCTTGCCCTTCCTCCCACTGACCTTTTGCCTTCTTTATGCTCTGTTTTAGCAAGAGCGTTGAAGATTTAAATATGTGCCTTTTGCTCACCCCGCTCCAGTTCGCATTATTTTCTAAGACAGTGCTCCCACACCTGCAAGATATCCTCTCCTGCCACACGCTAACATTAAGGAGGTTCCAGAGAGAATGTGTGTGCTCCCCAGTGAGCGCTGAGCGCCTGCTCCCCGTGGAGTGGCCAGCTCCCTGGCAGACCTTTCTGCCTCTGCTCTCCCCAGATGGCTCTCCTTCTGTAGCCCTAACTGCAGTCCCCATGGACATGATTTTATTGGAAGGAGGGTCTCTGAAGAAACGACAAGGGAAGGTGAGATCATGCTGGAGAAGGGACGGCCCTCTCCAAAGAGGACTGTGTCCTTAGAGACAGAGGGAGAAGGCTGTGAGCGACAGGAAGAGACTGGAACATGGCAGCTACAGCGCAGAACACCCAGAACTGCTGGCATCACCTGAAGCTGGGAGAGGGAGGAAAGTTTGCATCCGTTGATTTCAGAGGAAGGTGGCCCTGGAGGCCCTGATCTCAGCATCCAGCCTCCAGATCTGTGCAACCACCACTTTCTGTTCAAAGCAACCGTTGGGGGTATGTCGTTTCCGGTACCCCCAGAGAATGAACACAGGGTATGGTGGGATTGAAGCCAAAGACCCCAGGCCTTGAATTCAGACCTGGATCTGAATCACAGTTGGACTGCCTGCTACAATTGACTACAATGATCTGTGGCCACTTCCTCCCTGAGCCTCATCCCTTTCCTGAAACGTAAGTGGCCATGAGAGGGGAGTCAAGAGACTTACCCTGCAACGAACCTTTGCAAGAATGCAGGGAATTAAGGTTCGTGTGTCAATGAGTCACATTTTACAAGAAGGAAGAGAAACTCAAGGTGACTCAGTAGAAATGGGACCTCAGTGTCAGACCTGTGAAATGTCTTGCAGAACCCAGGTGGGAAGGCGGTGAGGCCCAGGGCCCAGCACAGCCAGTGCCCTCCTGCTCAAGGCTGATACACCCCCTCCAGCGGGTGGCCAGGACTAGCATCTGACCAGCACATCCTCCCTCCCTTCTTCTGTGGCCCATGCTTCCAAACATTGTCTCTGAGGCTTCAGAGGCCAGAAGGAATGAATCTGAACCTTCCTCAACCTCCAAATCCTAAAGCCCAATGGACCGGATTTGAAGGCCTACTTTGTGCCGGGGACCAGGGTTGTACATTTCCAAACACGTCAATAAAGGGATGTGTCTATTGAAAGTCACAGGATGCAATTTGCAAAATTCTTTGGAGAAGGGTGACAAAGGACAGTAGTACTATCTTCCATATCCCATCCTGTTGGGGACATTCCTTCTCTGAGTCGCCCTCCCCTCACCTCTCCGACTGCCCTTCCTCCTGTGCTCCAGCTAGTTCCCCTGGGTTCCAGCCCTTACCAGGATCTCTGTCTACACCCACTCCTCCTTTTGTAAACTCCTGTTACCCCTTTTGCCGTTTTCTATGGTTTGGTCCTTGTCTTCCAGTTGGTCCTTGGCCTCCATCTTCTGCTACCTGAGGACCAGCAGCAGGCCTTGTGGTGCTGGCTGATCCCTGTGCCATTTAGCACATGGGCCTGGGGGTTAGCACAGCCTGGCTCTGTCACCACCTGCTCAGCTCTAGGGATGTTTCTGTCCCCTGCAGCTGGAGAGGCTCCACAGTGTGTATGACCAGAGCCCTCAGTCAGCGGGCCAAAGTCACACAGTGGCATTGCTGCTTGAGGTCTGAGGGCTATGTCTCCCAAACGCCTCTTGGGTAACTGATTCAGAGTGCTCCCCATTTCAGTTCCAGGCTGCTGGAGCGTCTGCCTCCCTCAGCGCCAGGTCCTGGGAAAGGCTGCTCCTGCTGGCCTTGGGCAGGAGCTCTCTACCCTGACCTGGCTTAGCCACACTGAGGAACCTGGCAGGCTGGGTGCTGCCCCGGGCTGACACGGGCCTTGGGTGGAACCAGGAGGTGTGTGGGGGGGACACCACTAGCAGCAGGTTAGAACCTCTATCTGGAGAAAACGAAGTCGCCTGGGTAGAGAAGTGTCTCAAGCGAAAGGGGAAAGACCAGGACAAAGCAAAGCAAGTGACAGCAGCAGAAGCCAAGTGACGCACACGACGTCAGGTATGCCCAAACTAACATGCCTTCCTTCTAGATCCTTCTGCCAACAAAATCCTGAATACGTTCATTGCAACAGAGCTTTCCTTCTTCCCTCCTCTCCTTCTTCCCTCCTTTCTTTCCTTTTCTCCCTCGCACTTGTTTGCCATTTCCTAAGCAAGAACATAAACTGCTTCCCAGTGCCCATCTTCTTGAGGGTGCAGGAAAGGAGGCTTGCACCTTCTTCAGAGGTCCCTCACTGACCTGTCCCAACCCCGAGGGCTATGAACCTGTGAAGTGCTTTGGTGAAGGAGAAAGAAGAGGGCCCTTATCTGCTTCCATCTCCCAGCGCTCATATTAACTAGCTGTGTGACCTTGGGCAGGCTACTCGATCTCCCTGAACCTTGACTCCTGGTCTAAAATCCTGGGTCAAAGCCAACTGCCAAGTTGTTGCCACGAGGATTAAATAGTAAACCACTTAAAACACACGGAGGGTGGATGGCATAGAAGGAGAGGCTGGAGATCTGCTGCTGGGAAAGCTAAAGAGGGGAGGCTGGGCTGTGGGCCTTGGCTGCAGGGGAGTAGGTGGTAAGCCGGGAGCTTGGATTCAGCCTATTGCTTACCACAGCCCTGGACCAGCCCTGGTCTCAGAGCCCAGCCCGTCCTGTCCCCCACCCTTCTGGTTGAGTCCACCCATCCTGCTGACCTCTGAGACTCCGTATTCCAACACACAGTGATTCTCCTGAGCCTCTCTGCATCCACCGAGACTGGCTCTATCCCCTCCTTATTTCAACCTTCTGACTACTATCCCTTTTTATTCACTTATTCATTTATTCCACAGAATAGGGACTCTCCATCTGTCCATGATCCTGCTGGCTCCCAGCACCCACTGTACCCTGCCCTGGCTGCTTCCTCCTCCCGCCTGGAGCCTGCCTGGGCCACTTAACCCCCAGCCTGGAGCAAATTATGGCATCCAGGCCACAACTGCTGATTAAACAAACCTGTAGAAAAATACTTTTTCTTTTTCCAGTTGCCGCCCCTCCCAGGTTCCAGCCCCCATTCCCTCTGAGGTCGTACATATCACTCCGCTCTATGCAGCCGGGCGACTGTGCTGAGCCTCTCCCGCTCCGGGCAGCCATTGCAGCGCCTCTGCACAGTTCTGATCTTCAGGTGTCCCCAGGGCCCACAGATGCTAATGGGCTCACTTCAATAACACTCAGCACTCATGTCTTGCAACATAAAATCAGTTCAAGTGTGCCTAGGGCCCCTGGAGACGTGGGTCTCTTGTTAGCACCCTGCTGTACGAGAGAGCTCAGGTGCTGGCTCTGTCTAAGGCCACACTTAGCCTTGGTCTGAAATACACATTTCAAACCAGCCTCCTGTATCTAGCCATCTGACCCCACGCAGCCCTGCCCTGGTTGCTCTCTCCTCAATGTACAACAGTTCCCTGAGACCCCATTCCAGGGCCTGAGCGCACCACCAGCAGGGTGGCAGCTCCCCTTCCCTCCCAGAGGCAAAACCAAAGCCCTGTCAGATGTGCTTAGGACAATCCTAAGTACAAGAAACCAGCCAGGCAGACTGTGAAACACCTCTGCTGACTCTGAGGGTCCAACACACTTAGAGTTAAGGAGCTCTGGAGCCCAGAACAGGAGACCCCAGGTCTCAGGCTACAGGAGCAACCTGGGCCCCCTGTGTCTGTCATGGCCCACCAGCACCTGCAAAGCCCACCCTCATACCTGCATGCCCTGAGGGGAGAGGGGAGGAGACCCTCCATGGGCTTCCAAGCACCCCACCCTCCACAACAAGGATTAGAGACTTAGAAACTCACTAAAATACTCACGTCACTAAATATACATAGAATGCACCTAGATAGGGAGGACAGGAGGGAGGACGGGAGGGGGCGCCACGGACCTCAAATAAAGCCCCCACCCCCACCCCCACCCCGCCCTTCTTTCCACTGCACAAAACACGTTGCCTTCTCTCCACACCTCTCAAGCCACGAAGGATGTTGCAGGAGGCAGGCTGGAGAGGTGTGGGGCGGAGGGACCAAGGAGCACCGTGTGGCTTATTGCAGCACTCGGTGACACTCCCTGTGTTTCTCTGGGCTTCAGTCCTCCTTGTAGGTTAGCACCCTGGGTTTTTTTTTTTTTAACCACATTTTTATATTTAAACAAGTTGCTATGGCATGGAGTGGAATCCAAACTTTCTAAGAATGTTTAAGACAAAAATATGAGTTTTCAAAGAGATGTCTCACTTCTGGCTAAGAGGTGTGTTTACATCTTCTGGTCTCAGGGCTCCTAGGTGGCAGGTGGAAGACCACTGAACTAGTTTTCATCTGGGGAGTCACAGAGGTCCTGTCTTATTGGAATGGGGTTACTTGAGGCATGATGGGGTATTTGAGTAGAGTCGAGGTTACAGTCAAGCTCAGGAAGTGAGTGGCAGGAGGTGAGCTGGACTCTATGGGGCTTCACCCCTGTGGCCTCTGGGTCCTGGCTCTTGGGCCAGATGCAGACCCATGATAGTCTGGGAGGGAGCTACTAGGGAGATATGGATAGGAAGAAAGGAGTACTGAGGGGACAGGTGATATCCCCAGAAGTAGAGAGAGGGGCCCCTCACTTCCTTCAACAGTAACTCCATGAGCATTTCTGCCCATTCTGCCCAAAGTCGGCCTAGGCACACTGAAGACCACAGAATGCAGACATTGAGAGAACACAGATGTTCTAGGTCAGGGCTTTTACTTTGCAGTTGGGAAAATGGAAGCTCAAGGCATTTAGGTGACTTCCAGGAGGTCTCACATCTAATTAGTGCCAAAGTTAATATTTTGAACATTAGCAAGATTGTTAGGATTCTATAATAAAGTTGAAATATGTATCAGCATGACGGTGGAGTTAGAACACAGTATTTGCTGGAGTAAAATGTGAAAGAATCATTGCGGAAAGGGATAGGACTAGTTTAGAGGTGCAAATATTAGAGCCACAGTGGGGAAAGAGGGCTTTCCAACCAGCTTAACATCTGACCCAAAAGAGAGTGTATTATCCCCAGCTCAGTCAACAGAATTCAAGGTCATGGATGGAGCGTGGGCACTAAGTGTTTTCTGATCAAAAATGATGTAGGATTCTTGGTATAGTACCTGGAAACATTTTTGCACCATTTTAAGTAAAGACAGAAAAAAAGAAAAGAAGAACACCACACTCAAATCTGCCCCGCCCCTCAGATGCATGAGAGATGCGCCAGGCCAAAGCTGTGGAGAGGCTGGCAGGCAGGCTTCTGGGGCCTATCAGCAGGTTTGGGGTGCTTTCCACTGGGGAGACCTGCAGTTATTGCTCTCTGAAGACTCGCGCCGTGTTCCAACAAGGGTCAGTGTTGCCATCACTCGAGCTGTCTTCGTCTCCATGAGAAATCCTTCAATGGCAAAAAGTAGGTGCTCAGTTTGACAGAACAATGGGAAAAATAGAAGTCCGCATTCTAAAACAGCCAGCTAGCAGTTCCAGAGACCTTCTTCCTGTCGATCTTTTATTAATTATCCAGAGGAAGTGATTCTGAAAAGCGACACACAGCAGGATGGGATGATTCATCTGACATAACTTCCTGCATTTTTCATCCAATTGAAAGGATTCCAGGAGCCTCAGCTAGCATCAAGTTGGGAGAAAAGTCAAGTGAGCATCCTCTAAACACAGCCGCGTTCTGAGCTGCGTCCCACCGCAGAGGCACCACCGGTGGGATCAGGCACTTCCCTTTTCCAGATGTTAATAGCGAGTGGTGGACTCTGAATCAAGTCACATGACTGAGTACATCCCACAGCCAGTGGCCAAAATGAGCACACACCCTGCAATTTCCAACTTCCCATATAAAGTGCTAGAAATGATCAAGTTTAAGTTATTGACTTTATTACATAGGAAACTTCTATAAAGCAAGCAGTGCTATCGTGTTATCACACAACAATTGTCCTACTCTAATCTATTCGCACTGCGTTTTGCAAATTGTCTTAACTATCTGTACACGCTATCTTACTATTTCTGAAGCTTCAGGTTATTTTTTTCCCTTTTTCTCTGTCTGGCTTTCTCTCTCCTTAAAGGTACATGTGTGTACACACCCACTCATGCGTTTCTCTGATTTATTTCAATCAGATGAACAATTAACTGTGAAGCAGAGATAAAAGAGGACAAAAGCATTCTTTTAAAGGTCCAGAGTTCAAGGAAAGGCACAGGGAGAAAGCCTGGAGCCGCGCCCACACCACCAGCCTAAAAATACACTGCCCCTTCAGCACCAGGCTTGCTGGCGCACCAAATATCAGCAGCCTTTAAAGAAGATTTCATCAGTCATTCAGAGGCAAGGACTTTAAATGCAATTACCCTGTATAATTAGCTGTTTCATCTTTAGTGTCAGTGAATTTGGAATTTAATCTCTGATTGCACAAAATAGAATACTAAGCAGCTTACCGGATAGACTGGTGGGGTGTGCTGGATAATGTGGCCTAACTCCTTAGAGGCACCATGGGACTGGAGGAAAAAAGAGGCAGATAAGACACAAGCTCTTGTTTTTTGCTTAGGCACCTTGACATACATGCAAGGACGCACCCCAAGTCACCTCTTCCCTGGAAGCTTCTCTCACGCCTGCCCACACTCAGTGGAGGGGGTCACCCACCTGAAGCATAGCACTAAACATACATTGCATGACACCACCAAGTGTCCCCAGGCCTGCCCTGCCTAGAGGGTTGCCAGTTTCTGAGAGCAGGGACCACGTCTTACTAAATGCTGTGTTTCTACATCAAACCTGGTGCACGGCGCTCCATCTTCCAAAGATGGATGGGCAAATAAATGAATGAGCTGCCAATCAAAATCAGCCAGGGGCCAGACTCATGAAAATAAACAGTTGTTTCCCACATCTCTAAAGAAAAATTAGTTGTCAAAATAATATTAACTTATCAGTCAGTTTCTAAGATAAATTTCAACACAACACAACATTTTCAGGTAGAGGAGAGCCCTTTCAGCCAATCGCCCAGCACTTACAACCACCCACATCTCAGGGACTCAGCTCTCACCATGGACTGCTGCTCATCTATGTATAGCAAAGCCCAGCAAAACCAGACGAGCTAAGCTTTCTGAAAAGAAATTCAGCCTTGATGCTCAAATTCAAGTCACCAATAAGACTGGTAACTATTTAAAATTGTACAAATAAAGATAAGCCATCAGTTCAAGTGATGCTTCATGCATAGAACCCAATTCTAGCTTTGGTTGATGACACATCTATGAATGCTTTAGTTGTTCCTGGAATACAAGTTCTGCAAGGACAGGAGCTGGGTCCTGAGCCCCTGACCCAAACTCTAGCAAAACTCCCAGTGACTCAACTCATACCTGTAGCAGTCCCTGAAATAGAACTTTGCTTTTAAAAATTGGGAGCTTTTAAATTTGATGATCTCCCACTTAACTGATTCTTGGCTTTATTTCTTGTCTTGTGTTCTAGGAGTCTTTTTTAAGGAAATCAGTGCCTGTGCCAATATGTTGGAGTGTTGAGCCTATGTTTTCTTCTATAAGTTGCAAGGTTTCTGGTCAAATTACTAGGTCTTTGATACACTTTGAGTTGACTTTTGTGTAGGGTGAGAGACAGGGATTTAGTTTCAATCCTCTACATCTGGATATCCAGTTTTCCCAGCACCATTTTTGGAAAAGGCTATCTTTTTGGTAACTTTGTCGAGTATCAGGTTTGTCTCTGTGTCTTCTATTCTATTCCTTTGGTCTTTGTGTCTGTCTCCGTGACAATACCATGCTGGTTTTGTTACTAGAGCTCTATAGGATTAATTTAAGGTCTGATATTTGATGCCTCCAGCTTCACCTTCTTGCTCAGTATTGCTTGGTACTCTGGGTCTTTTATTTTTCCAAACAGATTTTAGGACTGTTTTTTTCTAACTCTGTAAAGAATATCATCAGTATTTTGATGAAGATTGCATTGAATCTATATCATGTTTTTGGTAGTATGGTTATTTTGACCATTTTAGTTCTACCTATCCAAGGACATAGGAAGTTCTTCCATCTTCTAAGGGCTTCTTTGATTTCTTTCTTCAGTATCTTGTCTTATTTTTTTTGAGGAAGAAAAGTTTATTTTGACCCATCTTTTTGGAGGTTCAGTCCATGGTCAGCCAGTTTCATGGCTCTGGGCCCATAGTGAGGCAGAACGTCATGCTGGCAGGTCACAGGGTAGGGGAAGCTGCTCAAGTAGAGGCAACCGGGAGGCAGAGCCTCTTCTTCAGTGTGCTGTAGTTTTCACTGTAGAGGTCTTTCACCTCTTTCGTTAGATTTAGACCAAGTATTTTCATTTCTTTGAGGTTATTGTGAATGACACAATGAGCATATTCATTATTGGAGTATAGGAAAGCTACTGATTTTTGTATTTTGGTCTTGTATCTTGCTACTTCGCTGAATTCATTGATCAGCTCTAGAAGTCTTCTGGTGGAGTTTTTTGTTTGTTTGTTTGTTTGTTTTGTTTTGTTTTTTGGCTCTTCTAGACATTGGATCATGTCATTAGCAAACACAGATAATTTGACTTCTTTTTCTGTTGGTATCTCTTTAATTTCCTTTTCTTGCCTAATTGTTCCAGCTAGAGTTTCAAGAACTATCTACATTGAATAGGTACGGTGAGAGTGGACATCTTGTCTTGTTCCTGATTTGAGAGGAAATGTTTTCAATTTTTCTTCATGTTGGTCTTGAGTTTGTGGCATATAGCCTTTATACTGTTGAGGTAAGTTCCTTTTATCCTGTTTCTCCAGCATTTTTAACATGAATGGGTGCTGGATTTTGTCAAAGGCTTTTTCTGCATCTATTGAGATGATCATGTGATTCTTGTCCTTAATTTTGTTTATGTGATGAATTACACTTATTGATTTGTGTATGTGGAACCAAGTGGGAGTTGCTTTCTTGTCTTTGTTGAAAATGTTCAATGACCCAACCATGAAAAGAGCATAGGTATAGACATAAAAGATCGACAGTCCTATTGTGATTTTTATCTCTCAAAGAGTAACTGAAACTCCTAAAACATGTAAGAAAAAAAAATTCCCTCAAAATATGTCCCAAATATTCCCAAATATGGACCTCCCCTCAGCACCAGGGGAAACATAGAGAGGCCTCTCAGAGCCTCGAAGCAGGCCCCGCTCAGGAGTCACCAGCCACATCTGCATGTGTGGTAGAGGCTGGAGCAGGGGTGCAAGCCTGCAGTACTGGCAGAGGAATGCGCCAGTGGGCAGGTGCCTCCCCAGCCTCTCAGGATGATCCAGCAGTGCAGACATGGCTGCAAAGTGGAGATTTTTTTCTTTTCTTTTGCAGTGCTGGTGAGAGAAGTCAGAGCCTCATGCATGCTGGGACGTGGATAACATGCATGTAAGATATGATTCTTTATCCCCCAAGTGAGCAGAATGGCAAAAACAAACACCCCTCATAGCTTCTAAAGCCTGAGTTCCCATAGGTGACATGAAGGATTTGTCATTTCCACATAAATCTATTCGCCAAATGGCTCATTCTGAAGCTTGCAAGAGAAAGGTTGATTCCCACACCAGCCCACGATCAGTTGCCATGATGGCAAAGGAAACATTGGGAAACAAAAAGGGGGATGTTCCAATTATTCCTGTGCCCAGGACCTCTGCCCCAGTCCCTTTGGGGAACTAAAGGCTCTGGCTGCTGTATTGGGCATCTGATCTTCAGTGCCATGCCTGGGAGCGCATACCTCTGTCCCACAGCCACCTCTAGACACATGGGAGACTGCCAGAAGCTGTCAAGCAGGCCAGACCCGAGGTCTGCCACTTGGGGTCACGGCAGCGTGCATGATGTCTACCACCCTGTTGCCCTTACAATGTGGGTGGATTCTGCCTGCATCCCCACCTGCTCACTAGCAAGGCTGGCATTTATAAATTGTCTTGAGAATGCTCTCAAAGTGGCTCTCTGAGTGGTAACCATAGCAATGACCAAGGTGTGCTGGTCACGTTCGTGCCAGGGACCCCACAGACTTTATCTTGCTCTATCCTTATGCCATTCTTTAAAATAAGTACCAGTCCCTTGATTTTACACATGAGGACACTGAGGCTGAGGGATCGCAAACAATCAAGGGAAACTCAAGGAATCTGACCCCAAAGTCCTTGCTCAGACACTTAGTTGCCAGTCCTTCAAGTCCCAGGGCATGGGAGACATGTGGAGGCGGGAGGGAAGTGACAGAGGAGGAAAACTGACTCTGGATGTGCAAACCTGTATCCAGGTGAAAAGGCCCCTTCTCGCATCCTTGGTGAGCCTGTGTTACCTTTTCCTGGCTCTCGGGGTAAGAAAGTAAGATTCTAATTAAGTCTGTCCCCAGGATGGTCCAGGTCTCTGCCTCTAACCCTACAGCAACTGCTGGGCCACCCCTGACTATCTCTCCAGGGACATGGGCCACATTGCTAGGGAGAGTGCAGAGGAGAAAACTCTCCTGGGGCCACTCAGTGAACTGAGGGGAAAACCTCCCAGGCACCCTGTCCTGGTCACTCACTTCCATGCTGCCCAGGGACTCCTGGTGCCAGAGCCCCCATTGCACTGGGCAGAGTATTAACCTGGAGCACGAGGCTAGGTTTACCCCAGCCCAGCCCAGCCCAGCTCAGCCCTCCCCCTGGACAGGAGCAGGCTACTGCCCGCGAAGGGAAGAGATCAATGCTGAACATGGGTTCCAGCCCATGTCTGATGCCAGCTTGGCCATACCTACAAAGCCACTGAACATTGGACTGGGGATTTCTCATTCTTAACATGAAATGAGAAGTCCAAGCTTCCTGACGTCTCTAAACCTTGTTTTCAGTTCTAAAGCCCAGTGGTCCTGAACCTCTCCACTCTGGGTGACTGTTTCATCAGATGGGGACACAGAGCTCTAAGAGACTTGGCACACTGGGGAGACTTTGAGTGAGGAACAGAAACAGGATTGTCATAGCAGCTGGCAGAGTGAGGAAGCAGTGCTCTCGGGAGCCCCTGCCCAGAGGCAGATTCCCTGGCCACACACCCTCCGGGGGCCCTTAGCGTGCTTCAGCAGGACAGGACCCATGGCTGTCAACAGTGCCACTTAATGGGGAGTCTGGCTGCCAAGCTCACTCGGGGACAGTGGCTCTTTGCCCTATCACCCATCATGGTCACTTATGACTAAGTGAACGTCAGAATGTGCCTACCCCCACTGTTCCAAAGCCAAGGGACTCCTCCACACTAAACTGCTCAACCCCCAGCTGTGGTTGACAGCAGCAGCTACATAACCACCAAGGCTTGGGGCCAGGGGAGCCGGACATGGGAGCGGTGGGTTCCCGGTCCTGCAGATAGCAGGAAGGGCGGAGAGGGTGCAGCTCCATCTGCCCACTCCCAGGCCGCACTTCTCAGTGGAAAATGTGCCATGATGAAAGCACAGATCAAGTTACCGGTGGAAGGAAGAGCTCCCGCATACTCTGGCTGACATGCTTTCTACTCATGGCTCACAGCGAACAGTGGGCAGCCGCCCAGAGCAGGTCAGAGAACGATCATAAACGGGGGCATGTCCTAGCCGCGTCTTTCACAGCCATTTGCTCTGCGAATGTCACACGGTACCAGGATAATTGGAGGGCTCTGGTGAGCTGGTGAGGGAATTAGGGCTTTTCCTAAGAAAGACAAAAGCGGAGCAGCAGCTCCCAGCTCTGAGCCGGTTGCCCTGTTTCTTCAAAAATAGGTCCTCTAACATGGAGACGCAGAAATCTAAACCCCCTCACCCCCACCTCCCCGCCCCCCATGATGTGAACAGAACAAACACCTATTTCATGAAAGAGATGCATTTTCAAGATCACAGCAGCAGGACACTCTGGCTGCTTGGTCACCTCGGTGTTTTGGAAAAGGAAAAGAGAATTCAGCATTAAAGACTCAGGAATGCCTGCTGACATATTAAGGAAGCAGCCTCCGGGGACAGCTGACGAGGCTCAGAGCAGCATCGCCAGGGGAACGGTGACGCAAATGCGTCCGTTTTCACAGGCTGGCAGGCTGCCAGGCTCCCTCCCGCGGCTGATGTCATGCTAATCCCTATCTGGGTTAGCATTGCGTGGATATGGGCTCAGGCGGCTCCCGTCAGCTGCAATCAGCAGCAGGCTCCTTTTATAGAAGATAGTAAAGGGGGGGGGGGGAGCGCGCACACCAGATTCCCGTGTGCCGAAAACCTCTGCACTGTGAAAGTAAAAGGGAAAAGAGAAGGAAGGAGCCATGTAAGCCCAAGCCTTCTCAGCAGTCGGGTGTGCCCACGTGCAGTGGCACAACTAAGGATCGTGTCCAATTCCGAGCTGAGCTCAATAATGAGGGCAGTCAACAGAGCATGTCAGGTGGGAATGTGAAAATAACCATCTTGTCCATTATTGAATACATGGATTGATTCCTTCTAAACTTATGTGTAAAAAAATATGGCTTTTAAAAAACTTTGCTCTTCAGGACCACTGTTTCTCAGATATTTTAGAGTAAAAAAATGAGGATAATAATTATGCAAATTTTAATCAGCCTTGGATGGAATGCTTCTGTGAAGTGTCCTCCAGAATCTGTAGAGAGCCGATTTCTATTTCCTCTCTCAGGCCTGGTGTTCAGCTGTCCAAGAGCCATAAGGAGGAGCCGTTTTGGAAGTGCCCCCCATGATGAGCGTTCTGACTTATTCACTAGATCAGACTTGGGTGGAAGGACCTGAAAGACCAATCACAAATACACACTTGGTCACTTCAGAGTGCAAATCATCAAATCTGCCCCCCAAGAGAAAGGGGGTAGAGGATGAGCACTAGCTCAGACAGCAGAGCTATTTAATAGGAAACTACAGGGATGGTGACGGCATAGGACAACAGTCCTCAAGAAGGGCAGTGACGTGGAGAAACGGCACACTCTTAATCTTTTACATGTTGATAGCGCATTTCTTTCAAGATAAGTTTCTTTAAATTGGGCGTGGTAGCACATGCCTGTATTTCCAGTGGCTTAGGAAACTGAGGCAAGAGGATTGAGAGTTCAAAGCCAGCCTCAGCAACTCAGCGAGACCCTGTCTCTAACCTATAAAAAAGGGCTGGAGACATAGCTCAGCAGATAAGTGCCCCTGGGTTCAATCCCTGGTACCAAAAACAAAAACAAAAACCAAAAAAAAAAAAAAAAAGAGAGAAGTTTCTTTTTGTTTGTTTTTCTCTCAACCTAATAGAAGTTTAAGGAAATGCACCTGGAATTATAGGAAAGGAGGTGGTACACACATATTTTTTCTGAGAAATGAACACATAGATTTTATTAATTTCTCACAGGGGTCCAGGAACCCCCACCCCAAAGTTGAAACTGATGGATTCTAAGGAGTTAAAAATTCTTTAGAAATCCGATCTCAATTATTCTTCACCTCCCAAGGAGATCATTTATTTACAGATAGAGAAAGTGGGAAACTGGGAGGTCAGTGAAGAAGAGGTTTATCGTTATCTAGGCCACTATATCAGACGTTCTCTGTAGTTTGTCCACTAGCCAGGAACGCCCATGAAGGGAGGGCCAGAGGGAGCTCAAGATGCCTCCTGAGAAGCTGACCTTCAACTCAGTGGATACTTGGCTCTCCAGCATCCCTGTGGCTCCTGCCTATCCCTCTACATCTCCCTGCCTCCCTCAGCCAGGGCCCCGGCCAGCAGGAGACGCCACTGCAGAACTTCACCATCTTAACCGTCTCGCTGGGAATGTATATTTAGTTTTCTTGAGTAAGAAATGTTGGCTTCAGAAGCTGGAAAGAGTTGATACCTGACAGAGAGGATCCAGAGGAGGAAGGGAGCCTGCACAGGGGAGAGAGGAGAGAACATGGTTGGACGCAGTCCTTGCTCAGCCGGGTCTTTTCTTCATGCTCTCCTCCAGCTCGGCCAAGACAGGAACGTGCTCCCCAGGTTCAGCAACTTGTGTGGGGCAGAGGCCGGCAATGGGTGGACAACGAAGCCCACTCCCCAAGACAGGGTGGAGGAAGGCACAGAGTCAGGAGCATGCCGGGGGGGTGCGGGGGGGGGGGCTTCTGGGAAGCAATACAATTTGATGTCAGCTTTCTGGTCATAACAAAATATCTGTTCATTGTTGAAATTTTGGGGATAAAAAGAGAAAAGAAGAGGAAGAAAAAAACCTGCAATCCCCTCTCCAGCTATCTTTCTGAATAAACAAATACTTACTTGTGAGTTCTGAGCCCTCCTCTTTCTGCGACCCTCAAGAGGTCACAAACTCTTGGTGTCTTTGTGAGGAAAATGGGAGTGACAAACCCCTTCTTGCCTGCCTGAGAGCTTTGTCATCTAGCTCAACTAGGATCACGGGTAAGCCACACAGGTCCATAGCACAGACATAGGGGTTCCTACCTTCCCTGAGCAGTGGCTTGACCCCACCCTCCAGAGTTGCTAAAATTAGTGCTCCCCATGCTAATCCCCTGCTTTAAAATTTACCATGGCTCCCAGTTGCCTGGGGTCACAACCGATGTCCCTGGTCACACCACAGGTACTTTCTCAGCTCAGAACTGACTTTGCCTTCGATGCCACACTCCTTGCTCTCTGATACAGCCAGGCCATCCTCGTGAATTGCTGTATTGCTGGCACACAGGCTCATTTTGTGTTCTGGAACTTCCTACATGTTTTCCCTCACAAGTGACATCTCTGCCCACCTCACAATGTGGATCACTCCTAACGTTTCATTTAGTATCATTTCCAGCAAAACTTGGTACACCAGGGGAAATGGCAATCCATTCAGGGCTATTTTACACACGGAAATTATATGTCATGTTACTGAAATTTACATCCATGTTCTGATTCTTCTTTTGCAAACTTTTGTTTTCCTTCTCAATGTCCTTTCCTAAAATGCTTAGAAAATAGATTCTGAAAAACATCGGACATGAACGTCATTTGTTGTGTATGAATTTGCTAAGAATAGGGTGCACCACAGATGTTATTTTATCCACATATCCTGCTCAATCTGTCGTGCGTTTGCTGTGTTTTATAAATATGTGACATATTTGGAAATATATTGTTTGCATGTCTTGCGTGTTTTCCATTTGAGGCAGGCTAAGAGCATGGTATCAGTTTGTCAATGTGGCTTTTAAAACCGAGATCCCTTCACTTGAACACTACAAGGAAGTCCATAGTTCAGGCCAAGCCGTTGCTGCACTTCCTGTTTCTCACTTTGCCGTGTCTGTGCACAGCCCTGTCTCTCGTGTACTTTGTACTTGAAGCATCTCAGATATAGGACTCTCAGACAGGTGGCTCAAAAGCAAGGTGGTCCACAAAAATTTCCTCAAGTTCCAGAATGCGTGTCTGTCTTGTTTCAGGGATAAAAGAGAAAGAAAGGGCCTGGGCATGACGGATCAGTACCTTCGCCAAGAGAGAGTGCTGCTGGGACCCGTCCATCAGCTGAGAGCGTCCAGGTGTGCAAGTCACAGGCCAAGCTGGCTTCCATGTCATTGAAATACTTGTTTGCTTTTCATGAAAGCAACCGCAGCCCTGGGTTAACATTTAACTAGCGCAGCTTCCTGAAAAACTCAGAACCAGGCACCGTCTTGTCTTTTTTTTTTTTTTTTGTACTGGAGATTGAACCCTTGGGTGCTTTGCCACTGAATAACATCCTCAGCCCTTTTTATTTTTTTATTTTTTTATTTTGAGACAGGATCTTGCTAAGTTGCTGAGACTGGCCTCAAGCTTGCAATCCTCCTGTATCAGCTTCCTGAGTGCCTGGGATTACACGACAGTTTTGTGTCTGTGATGGCTTTTGTGGAAACTGAGGAGAGGGTGGGAAATGTGGAAGTTAGAATCTCAATATTGTTTTGTTGTTAAATAAAAACAAAGCTACTTGTTCTTTAAAGATCAAAAGAACAAAGTAACAGTTGAACTAGAAAAACCAATCAGTGCCTTCCAAATCTTTCGTTTTTAAATTAGCTTCATTTTATAAAGTACATCCGTCACTTTCTTTTAAGTAAGGGCAAAATTACCCTAAGAAATCCATAGTGCAGATCTCATACTTTCAACAAAAATAACCATTGAAGTGACAACCACTATGATTGCGCTATTATTGTTCATTACATGTTTATTTCCTACATCAATCTGATCTTGCACCACCAGCCCGCTCCTTGCAGGAGGGACTCACGCTCAGCAGGTCTGCAAAGCTGTCTCCCAGCTGGACGGAGGGAATTCTCACTGGGTTCCACTGTCTCACTTCCTTGCCTGGTAGATGCACAGGGGACTAAGGAAGCTGGTATGGAGGCTCATGAGACTCTTGACCTAGAACTCACTTTGAGGTCAAACTTGGCATTTGGAGGAGCCTTTCTCTTAAATGTGTGTGCAGCAACGAAGCTCCCACCTCACAGGCTGTCTCTCAAGAACGAATCTAGTGATCGTGGGTTGGGGACCCAAAGCCCCTCTCAGGGCTCGCCTCTACCTTGGAGCTAGCAGCACATGGCTAACTGCCGACTCCTCAGCCATCTGCTCAGGACAAGGAGATCTTTGTGCCTGTGTCTGTCCTTCCCAAATCCTCTAGGCTCATTATCTCTTCTGCCTGCTAAGCAGCCCCTGGAGGAAAAAGGACGCTTCCCTACTTTCCCTGGAAAGGTCACCGGACTCTCATGGTTAGATTCGAACCTGGATCTCCTATCTCCTTCTTCTTTTAGCCTGTGTGCCTTTCTCTTGATGCCTACCCACCCAGACTTCCTTCCAGTGAGGATAGTATGTGCCTTGAAAACATCCAATCATTTCCAATCACAGTATTCTCCATTTCAATCATTCTTTGCTGTGTGCCGGTTGCTCTGACAGAACAGAAATACATTAGACAAAATTCCTGTCCCCACTAGCTCCATGGCGGCAGAATTTCAAGATGACCCCTAGGCCCCACACCCTCTATATTCCCCTCTCCTTGATGGTGAGCAGGACCCTAATTTGCATCTAGCCAACAGAATATGGCAAAGGTGAAAAGGTTTTGTCCATGTAATTAAGATCTCTAACTAGGTGACTTTAAGTTAATCATCAGGGAGATTATCCTAGTTTCTCTGCTATAATCAGATGAGCCGTTTAAAAGGAGATCTGGGGGTCAGACGCTCAAAGCAACAGGCTCTTTTTCTTCTTTGCTGGCCTTGAAGCAGTGAACTACCCACATGGGATCTACAACATCAAGGAATGGGTTCTGCTCTGTGAGCCTCAGAGAGGACTCTGGGGTCTCAGGAGAGACCCCAGCCCCAGGCTCAGCCCCAGCCCATGACACATCATTTGGATCTTGTGCAAGTCCTGATCAGGGGATCCAGCCAATGTAGGTCCAGCTTCCTGGCCCCTGGGAGCTGGGGGATGATAAGCAAGCTGCTTTAACCCACCCAGTTGATGGGAGTTTGTTATACAGCACCTATGAATCGCTACACAGTATGGTTTAGCAAGTGTCTGTGGAAACAAAGATTTGTATATTTAAAAAAAAAATAGCTTCTTGGAACATTTCATGAATAAAACGAAAAGGCACCTACCTATAATCCCAGAGTCTCTGAGGCGAGAGGCCAGCTAGTTTGAGGCCAATCTCAGAAACTTAGGAAGACCCTTAGGAACTTTGTGAGATGCTCAACAACTTAGCAAGATCTTGTCTCAAAAAACAAATCTATGGGGGCTGGAGTTAAGGATGTAACTCAGTCGGTAGAGTGCTTGCCTCGCTTGTACAAGGTCCTTGGTTCAATCCCCAGCACTGAAAAAAAAAAAAAAAAGGACTGGGATGTAGGTCAGTGGTAAAGCATCTCTGATTTTGATCCCCATTATCACCCCCCCCCAAAAAGATGTGAAGCTGACATGTGACACTGATAATCACACCGTGGTGATAAGCCATCCTTGCCACTAGCGACAAACACCACAGTGGCTCTTTGCCCTCTTTCTCTCCTTGTCCCTCATGCAGTTGCTCAACCGGCTGCTGGTGGGTCCTAGCTAAGATCAGCAATCACCTGCAGAAGCGTCAGATACCTATTCCAAGAGGGCATCGTAGCCAGAGCTGTCACCTTGGAAAAGAAGAGGTGTGTGCCGTGCAAACCCAGAGGGGAAGCTTTCTCCAGAACGGGGTTTTCTGGAGCTCCCCACTCCCGCTAAGCACAGGGATCTTCAAGACAGCACCTGAAAGAGTGCCCAGCACACAGTAGGAACACAGCAAGCATGCCATGGGCACTCAGCAAGTGTCAAATATCAAAATGTGGCTTTGGCTCTTGAAAGTGAGCTGAACTGGTTAGTCTCCGGACCGCCTACCAGTACATTTGACCAGAAAGCCCACACTGTGGCAATCCTTTCTAATATTAACCTCTTTAACAAAAGTCTGGAATTTTCTTGTAGCTATCATGAGGACTGGATGTGTGTGTGGGGGGGGGAGGCGAGAGCAGGTAGGGGCCACACAGAAGCCCTGTCCAGGTGGAAGGCATCTCAGGCCCGCAGGCCGGTGTGGGGCAGCTCCACAGGATCATCCCAGAGGGCCCCCTTATGTTCTTGCTGTGTGAACTTGGCCAGGTCCCTTAGCCCGCGAGGTCTAGGCTCCTCCTGGGTTACTGTGTGGTTCCACCAGGTAACTCCGTGGCATGCCAGGAGTTGAAGGGGTGCTCATTTGTGTTCACTGACCACCAGGGCACACCCAAAGCCCAACGCAAGGACTGGTTGAAGGTCAGTGTGTGTGGAGAGCGTCAGAGCCCTCACTCCAGAAAATCCCATGCTTGTCCTGGGGACTCCACAGATGTCCGTGCACACTGCCCCTCCCAGAGGCTGAGTCCTGGGGTGCGAGTAGGGCTGTCTGGCCACTACCCCTACTCACCATACCGGTGGCCAGCGTCCTTGCCCATCCTCCTTCCTTCCTTCCCTGTGGCAGCCGTGCCCTGGGCAGGCTCCGTCCGTCCCCCAGGTCCAACAGGGGTCTCCTGCACTCCCTTTGTTCAGTGCCTCGACCGGCCTCTCCCCACTTTTCAGTTCAGATCTGTCCCCACAGCCCAGGAGCAGGGATGTCAGAGTGGCCCAACCTCAGGCTGACGGGCTCCATGCTGACTGGGGAATCCTAGTGACCTTCAAGCACAGAAAGGGGAAAGGAAAGGACAGAGCTCCCCCAGTGGATCAGAACCTAAAACCCAACCCCACAGCCTCTGGGAGCAGCAGGACTGAAGGCCAGGAAGATTCTATGTGATTGGAATCCCAGCAGATGGTGGCCTCCTGGGGGCAGAGCACCCTCCCTGGCCCACTCTCCTGACTCTGGCCCTCCTCCAAGTCCACCACAAAGGTCCAGGAGCACGAGGAAAGGAAGCTGAGAAAATGTGTCCTGTGATCCAAATTCGAGCCAAGCACAGGACAATGGCAGCCAAGCAGGAGCGGGCCAAGCGAGCTTTCTTGGGGCTCCGATTTTTGTTTTGTGTTTTTGTTTTTGTTTTTTACTTAATGTCCAAACCTGTTTAACTGCTTAGTGTGAACTCCAGATCTGGGAGACAGTTCACTGTGGGAAAGGAAATGTAATTAGCGCTGTGACCTCGACCCCACCCCAGGTCAATACACAGCTGTCCATTGATTCCTCAAAGAGGGAGGGGAGGGTGGCACAGCTAGCTAAGTGCTGTGCTGGGAGAGGTCACTCTAGGTCCTCTGCAGAAGGCAGCATTGCTCCCTCACCCACCCTAAAGACCCCCAGGCTGCCTCATGCCTGTGCATCAGCTGCTTTGACCTGCACCCTAGGTCATGTTCACAGTGGTTTAAGTGGCCAAGCATCTACCACTAGGATGTGAAACCTCACAGGATCAATCTGCTTGCAGGCCACGCTGTAGTTTGCAGAGTGGCCATGTGACCGGCTGCATGTTTGGCCTTCACCCTGTACGGTGAGGGCAGTGACCCTGCACCTGTGCAGAAGTAAGGGACACAACGCTGCAGTGTCTGACCCAGAGCCTAGCACCAAATCCCACGACCTTCCTTCCACACTCCAGGAAAATGGGGATGGCGAGCACAGCCTTTCTCCCAACAGAAAGGGACCTGAGGCACAGGAGCAGCAGCCTGAAGGACTAGCATCTTTGAAGACATCAGCTCTTGGTTAGAACACCTCGGTTTCGAGATTTACTCAGTGTCACGATTAGCTATGACAATAAAAGCTCTCCAGGAAGGGAAGCAGAGGGGGCAGTGGTGCAGAGGGCAGTGTGCAACCGGTATCTCACCTGGGGGAGCTGGAAGCATCTCCCTGAGCTCCATGTCCGTCACTGCTGTGCTAATACGGTTATCTCATACCCGATGTGGTCTGCGTACCATGAATAATGTCATTCCAGGGTCAGAGGAGAAGGGGAGTAGACCTGCAGGCCTCCAAAAACGTCCAGGGGAGTCCAGGTAGTCTGTACATCTGAATCGCGAGGACCGACAGCCTCGATTTGGACTTGGAAAGCACAGGAGGCCAACCCTGCTGAGCCCTGAGGAGGTACCGGGGGCAGCCCTCCTGGGGGAGGGCTGGCTGCTGCTCTCCTGCTTGCTGTCCCTTTGGCCCACTTGGCACACTTTCCCAGGCCCACCCTCGCCTTCAAAAATTACCCGCATGGTTGAAGTTTGGACTGTGGGCGGGACCACAAGGCTCCAGTGCCCCCTCAGCCTTGGGGAGGCGTATTTATTCACAGGTAACTCTCCAGCCTGAACAAAGCCCCGCCCAGGCCCAGCTCCAGACGGCCAGGCTGGCTGTGTGCAGCATGACTAGCCCTCTTGCAGCACTTGCTGTTTTCCCACATGGATATTAGGCTGTCTCCATGATGCCAGACATCCTTCCTTCCTAGAATCCCCAGGAAGCACAGTGGCCTCCCACACGTTGGATTTCATGTAATTCAAACCAAAGTTTGAGGCCACTTCTCCCAATTCAGGAAAAGTTGTGAGCTTGGCAACTCAAATGGAAAAACACACACACAAATATGGTAGTGGATTTGGGGGGTGTTTTTCTCATTTGGGTTGTGTGTGTTTCATAAAGCACACAGGAGAATTAGGCTCAAAAGCAACTGCTCCGAGAGATAGATTCTTGTGATTCACGTTGTGCATAATGGATCTGGCAGGCCTGAGCACAGAAACTTCCAGAAGCGTTTGCGTGGCAGCAGTTCTTAGCCAATTCACATTTTTTAGCTGTCCTGGCCAGCTGCCCGGCCTGCAGAAAAAGTCTTGTATCTCCACAAGTTTGGCTAGCCTAGCTGACGAGTTTCCAAACTGCATGGCAACACTGGATGAGCTTATTTTCAAGTGCCAAAAAAACTCCTGCTACTTATATTGTTACTAAATACCAGATGTGCTTAATAAAGAGCAAGCAGAGCCAAACCTAGAGTAATCAAATAACCTATCATTAACATTTTCTAAAAACAAAAAATGCAATTGGAACACCAGATTACTGTTTTTCTTTGTTTGCTTTACGCCCTATTACTGGAACCCCTGGGGTGATAGGAACAGGACACTGGCAGGCGGGGCAGCCGGCTCTGAAGATGCTGTTTACAATCACACCCCACACATCTGAAACATGTGAGAGAGTCAGGCCTGCACAGATTTCCCCTGGCTCTGCTCCTCACAAGGACCCCCCTCCCCATGGTCAGGGGAGGGACCGCAGGCTGAGGCCATCGCAGGGCTGCCGAGCACTGAGAGGCTGAGGTACACTGGAACTTGACCTTGAAGGAGAGAAATGAGAAGGAAACAAGAGGGTAGCCTTGGGGACTTGGCAAATTAAAGAGTATGACTGGAAGCTGTGGCTGCTGCCGCGGAGAAAAGCAGAGAGGTTCTGAAAGGCTCCAGGAGACCAGAGGACAGGGTGAGGCCCCATCAGAGGCTCCAGCTGGGCTTCCTCCGGGCGACCTTGAAGAATGTCTTCACACAAAAATCTCCAATTCCATTCTTGTCCCTCTCATTGCTATTTAGGGGGGAAATTTTCTGGAAATCCAATGGGAAAAGAAATGTGGCTGGCCATTTCTGTCCCCTTCCTCCACTCAGGGCCATTCCTGCTATCTGGGCTCCCCATTCTGTGCCCCCGGGGACTTGCTTCCCTAGACTCTGTGCCTCCCACTTCTCAAGTCCCTCCTCCCTAACTCACACCTCTACAGAGCCCAATGAGCACCTTCTCCCCCAAGGTTGTGAGGTGGTGAGCAGGTGTGTTTGGGGGAGTCAAGACAGGGGATATCACAAAATGAAATCTCACAATGAGAAATCGCAGTCAATACTCTTCTGAAAATAGATTACAATCTGTTTTGAGACCATAAAAGACTCGGTGGGGCAGCCCTGGGAGAGTTCTTTACTAAAAACGGGTTCTAGTCCAACTGTGCCTCGAATGCCATGGGCCGAGCCAAACTCGGAGCAGGAAGATGTGCAGCCGTAGCTCCGTTTTGAGAAGCCACCGGGGAGAAGCCAGGCGCTGGTCTGATTAGCAAGGCCAGGCTTTGAATGCGCGAGGCTGAAGCGGTGTCCGTGGGGAGATGGCGTGGAGCTGCGGTCCACACCCGTTTGAACTTCTCTCCTTATACGTCACGTGTGTCTTACACATCAGACACAGCCCTGAAAAGAAGGATGTGGACCCACGTGCCACCCAGAATCATGCTTCCAAAGTCCTAGGGATGGTCCTGACCAGAGGAACCACGTCTCAGGGAAGAGGCCCAGAGACACAGATGCCTCAGGACCCATCAAGTCCCAGCCCAGGCAAGACCCAGAGGTCACACTCATCATCAGCGTCCCTCACTTTCTCTACCGGACCTTCCAGAGGAAAGGGATGGTCCCAAGAAGGTCACGCAGGGCTGTTTTGTTTTCAGGCAGCAACGCAGACACAGCAGAGGGAACCACCTGAGCGGCAAGCTCTGCAGAGGGCAAGTGGAGGCTGAGCCTCAAAGCCAGAGCGGAGGAGCCTATCTCCTTGGAGCTGTTTGTGTTACATAACCCAAATAAACACAGCCGGCAGCAGCCGCTCCAGGCTGGGGAGGCAGGCAAAAGGCGTCTCCTCCAGCCACCAGGTCAGAAACAGCTCCTTTTAAACAAGGATGATAGTAACACTTGAGGACACACCAGTAAAATTCGCAGGATATCCTGAACTGTTTAAACAGAGGAGTTGCTCAAATCAGGACTTGGGAAGTCCTCTGTTTTCTCTAGCTAAGGAAATAAGTCCTCATCAGAGCACCAAGAAGCAGGGACATTGACACTAGGGTGGCTGCTTTTGTTTGCAAGGCAGGAACAGAGGTGATGGTCGTGGCCCTGGGCACTGGAAGGCACCAGAAGGCAGCCAGGGAGGCTGCTTCCCCAGCATCCAGCAGCAGCAGCCCTTCAGTCGAGGGCCATGCAAGGGCCTGGCCTTGAAGCAGTTTACGTGGAGTGTAGAAGAACACACTCTCCCAGTCGGTGGGTGAGTGCAGGCCCCGGCCCAGAGCTGCAGGAGCCCCGTCCTGGGACACCTTCTCCTTCCTCAGCACCCTGCAGTCTCATAGGAAGGATCCTATGACCCGGACAAGAATAGAAACACAAATTAAGAACACCACACTGAGCACGGGCAGATGGCACCAGCTGCCCACAGGTGTCCATCTGTAGGCTATGGGGACATGCTGGGGAACATTCTCTGTAAGAGGTTTGTGTTTAAAATGCGTCTTTCTTCAACTCTGGCTGGGAGAAGGTGCAGAAAGCCATCTCTGTGCCAGTGGTCTAACGCTCATGATTCATGCAGCTCCTTGCCCCCAAGAGCCTGCTGGGGCCACATGAGAGAGAACAAAACCCTGTGTCCCTGACAGCTCATGTTTGAGTCAATTCCTGGATGAAGACTTGCTTGAGGGCCATCATCCCCAGTGAGCTTCCTGGATGCCCAGCCAGCAAGGATGAGCAGGATTTGGCTAAGGGGACTCACTCCTTGGGACTTGGACTCCCTCTCACTCCAGGGGTACATTCCTGAGAATGTTTCTCTCTTCATTTCCTTATTTTCAAAAGCAGGACAATTCCTGCCACCACTCTGGGCTTCAGGAGAAATAGCTAACAGGTTATTTAAAAGTACTTATAAATAAGGTTCAGGCTCAAGGGCAGAATGACCCCTCTGTCATACCAGCCCACCTATGCAGGGTGCGTATGCTCCCCTCAGATGCTGTGCAGACAGACCATCCTGGGGTGACGCTGGTCTGTACAGAAAAGGTCTCGTGCACCTCTGGAGAAGTTGGCTTTGCAGGAACCACCGACACCCTTACGTGTCCAAGCGCATGTTCTGGGTGGAAAACAACAGGTGGTGGGCTGTACTGCTGAGAAGTTGCCAGGATCCACCCATGGGCACCTGGGGCTTGGCACCCCTTCCGCAGGGGGAGATGCAAGTGAACAGATCACCATGGGGGGTCAAGTTCGAGTCTGCCTCAACAAAGCCTTGGGGACTTCCTTCTTGAAAAACAACAGGACGGAGACAGGGTCCCTGGGGAAACCTCCCCTGGGACTGCTCTGCTTGCAGAAGTCTGTTATGAGTGACAAGCAAGACAGACAGCAGGAGTTGGAGAGCCAGGCCCAGGTGAGTGCACTAATTAGCTGTGATCGGAAGGAGCTCTGGAAAGAAGGTGCCTGCCGATGATGAAGCTGCAGCTCCAGGGGCCCACGGTGGGGCCTGTGCGGCAGTGGGCTGCCCTTAGTCTTCTTCCTCCAAGGACCTGGACAGTTCAGCTTGCAGTCTTCCCATCCCCTTTGTCATTTCATCTGGGGTCTCTATAAACAAGACACAAATAGGGTTTCTAGTGGCCAGATAGATAGTCACACCCACTTTAAAATCTGGTTAAAATGTGAGCCCTTGTTTCTTGTGGCAAATGGGACAAGAAGGGCGGGACCCAGTCTCCACCTGCGGACATGACAACTGCCTGCGTTTGACAAGAGCCACTGCCTCTGGGGCAGGCTGGGGCTTCCTCTTGTGGATACCATCGGGTTGAGGCCCTGCGCACCTGGCTTGGGCCTCTGACAGCGGCTTCCTGCGGTGCACTGGGGCTCCTCTGCTCCTCCCTGACCCCCCACGGCCTCCCCTAAGTGGGAGTCCAGGAGGCCCACCCGTCCTGAGCATCAGGAGGGCGCCCACCAGTGGCACCACAGGTGCGGGCTACAATAGCAAAGGCATTACTGTGTGCAGAAGAACCCCACCCCCAGCATTAACGCTAGTATTGGCAGGTGGGTGTCCTGGAGGCCTGTCCCTCCCCAGGAAAGGGACCCAGAACTTAGAAGTCAGCTTGCCCTCCTTCTCCTGAGGGCTGGTAACAGAGCCAGGAGCAAGAACCTTTAATCCAGAGCGTTTGCTCTGGAGCCTGGTGCCCCTCCACTAGCCCAGCAGCTGACTGACTGGCTTCCATTTTCTCCTGGGCCTAAGTGGTTGCCTTCCTGCTGGGGAGGGGCACTCCTTCTTTCGTGCCCCTGGGGTACTGATGGGGAACTGAACACCCAGAAAGAGAGTGGCTGGGGAGTGACATGGTCCCAGGGAGAGGGTGGCTCATTATATTCTTTTTAGACAACTCTCCAGGCTGCCGCAGCTGGGCGAATCCCAGGCTTGCAGGAAACCTGTCCTCTGAGGTCCGTCTCAACATGCTCTTTGGAAAGTCCAGGGTTGCAGTGTAAACTCTGTGCTCCCTTCCCCTCCTTCAGGGACTCACAGATGCAGATCTCCCTGGATCTTCCTCTCCAAGTGTCTTTAGTGCTAAAACCTGAGGTCATCTGCTCTGTCAGGACAGGCCCTGCAAGCCATCCCAGAGGGCAGGGCTGCTCAAGGTGCTGGCCCCCAGCTTGCTGCAGCTTGGGTTTTTCAGTGGCACTATTTTTGGCATTTTTTTATTCTTCCTCTTTATCACAAGCCCACGGGGCAAAGGATGGTGGAATTGCAGGCTTGGATGGGTTTGTGTGACAAAGCACTCTTCACCGTGGTTGCTGCGGCTACTGCTGGGAAGGAGCTCGGGAGGATAATAATGTCACCCTAACTCCTTGCAGAAACTTGTTTTTTGGTTTCCAATGCTCGATCCCTCCACATTGTCCCTGGCTGGGGTAGAAGGGAGAGGACAGGGCGTGTGTGGTCCACATGTTTGCCATGGCCCATCTGGAGTCTGCCACGGGGAGCACGAATCAGCACTGAAGAGAATCTCTCCCAGGTACAGACAAGGGCATTCATAAATTGCCAGCTTCACCAGAAACAGCTGCTTTTGACACAAGCCTCACGTTTGAGAGCCCCACCAATCCTGCACTTCTTGGAATATCTTTATTCCCCAGGCGAGTTAAGAGCAGAAGATGGGGTGGGTTTGCCGAACCCCAAGTTGGAGGTTCTGACCCTTGGATGGACCTAAGCAAGGGAACAGATCCGGGCGAGGTCCAGCTTGGAAGAGGGAGACAGAGGCTTTCGGAGGACTGGCGGCGGGGGATGGGGGTGGGGTGGGGTGGGGGAGGTGTTTGCTATGCCAGGTCAGCAGCAGGAAACGGTTGCTTTGCCTGATTTATTAATCCACCCAGAGGCCCTAATTCGTCCTTTGCCACCTCTCTCCACATTGGTTCCTGTCATCACATACCTCGTGCTTCCTCTCCCTGGGCATGCCACCATGTTCCATTAATCTCCTAACCTAGATTAGAAGTTCCCTGTGGTCAGGAGGCCCAGTCCTGGCTCCATGCTAGGGCTCAGTATTTCAGAGGCTGTCATACATAACTCACAATATTTCAGAGCCAAGTCCTCAGGTTCAGTTTCCCTCCCCTTCCCCTCTCCTACCCCACTCCACACACGTGCACATGTGCATAGGAGCTTCTCTGGAGAACCTTCTCTAGTGCGTCCATGCAGCCCACAGACCTTGCTAAACACCCCAACGCTCATGTGATTTATGTGGGCACAGGTTAGTCCACGGTTGGCTGGTCCTGCTGCAGAAACATCATGGTGGAGGGAGTGCCTGAGCAAAGGTGCTCACTCATGGCAGTCGGAAAGCAGAGAGCGGGCAGGAAGGGGCCAGGGAAGAGAGTTACCCATGGAGGGCTCACCCCCAGCGGCCTACTTCCAGGAGGGCCTCACCTCCTATAGTTTCTACTACCTCCCACTAATATCATCAAAGGATTAACCCATTAGTGGATTAATCGACTGATGAGATTAGAGCTCTTATGATCCAATCACTCCCCAAGAGCCCACCTCTGACCACTGCAGCACTAGGGACCAAGACTTTAGCACACGAGCCTTTGGGGACATTCCAGATGCAAGCCCTGACAACTACCATCATTATGAGTATGACCCTAGCCCCATAGAGAGCCTGGAGAGTGTGCTCTCAGTGGGTGAAGGTCTTCCACAGCTGGGTATCATTGACTCCTCCAGGGCCCAAGACACTCCAGTCCTCCAGTGGGGATCCTATCTCTGAGGAAGGTCTCCCTGCATTACCTGGGGGACAGGAGGCAGGTACTTTTCTAATGACTCAAAAAGTCACAGAATCACACAATTACAGAACCTGAGACTTTAAGAGGCTGGGAGGGATCAAGCAGGTCATGTGGGTAAAACACCGTCACTTTAAGAAAGAAAAAAAATAGCTCCAATTAAAGACTTCCACTCATCTGTAGTTCTATCGTGAAGGCCAGCTAGAAGACTGGACAGGAGAACAGCTTTTACCTACAACAAGCACCCATTTTTGCAAGACAGCTCACCGATGCATTAACTAATATATCCATCCATCCGTCCGTCTGTCCATACATCTGTCTGTTCATCCCTCCACACATCTGCTCTTCACCACCCTGAGAAGCCAAGGCAGCTCCACAAAGCACAGGTCTGATCTGCCTCCCTCCCTGCTCCTTCCTCCCTGCTCTTTCTGCCATCCAGGATGAGACGAACATTCTGGCAGAATTCACTGCACGTGTGAGTGGGGAGCAAGGCCAGCTGCTGTCAGGGTACTGGTGGTGATTTTGAAACTCTCCAAGGATCCCCCACTCCAGGGCGGCTCAGCCTGGACACAGTGTGTGTTAGAAGGGAGCTTCTGAGCTTAAGCCCTTCTTCCCTTGTTTTCAAATCTCTTCCAAGGTCAGAACAGGCCACTGGGAAGGCCAAGACAAAGGAATGTAAATAAACCACATGGAGCTGCTGCTTCCTGTTTCCGGGGCCTGCAGGGGGTCACCGAGCTAAATGTTACAGCTGACCTGTGAGAGGGACTGGGCCAACCCTTGATCAATAATGACGTGGGTTTTTACAGGAGCTGAGATAAGGGTAGTTAAATCTTGTGCTTCAGGTCTTATAAACTGTTCTGGGGGGGCAAGAATTAATTTAATTCCATGCACAACCCCACCCAGTCCCTCCAACAGCTTTGCATAATGGACTGAGAGCCTGACAGGGAAGTCAGGGAAAGTAGAAAGATGCATTTAAGCGCCAGGTATTAACCGCCATGCATATCTCGAGCTTGAGCTTGCACTTGATGGGTGCGGGGCTGATCCAACGTGGCAGAGCCAGAGCTCCTTACGGCTTCTCTCTGTACTTGGTTTATTACACACAATCTGTACAGGAGCTGTTTTCACACTTAATGGCAACCCTGAATCAGTATCTATTTCCCATCTTCCCCGGCAAAGCAGCAACCCAGAGCGAGGGCCAGGCCATAAATACAGGGCCCCATAAAGCCACCGCCTTGTAGATTTGCCTTTTTGTGCGTGTGTCTGATTCACGAGCGCTTTGGCAGGCTTCCAGGCTGGAGAAGAGGGGGAGAAACGGCTGAGTATCCCAACAGCCTCATTCTGATCTGCGATACCCAGCAACTCATTTCCACTTCACAGGCTCTGCTGAGCTGTGCCTCAGAAAGACAAGCCCCAGACGGGCTGGAGGGCGGAGGTGGAGGGAGAGGGGTTGGCGGGGAGGAAGGAGGTTGCAGGCGAGGGAGGGAGGGAAGATGAAAGCAGAAAAGGGCTGCATTTATTAAGCTGTTTTTCTTTTGGTGAAAAGAGGCATTTATCTGTGATTTCATATATCATGTGAGAGGTGGCTTCCTGCCAATTTCCAAGAATCCAAACAACCGCTGACATCATATGCTAAATATAGCTCAGCCTTCACTGGAGGTGAATAAATAAAGCCACTGGAAAGGACGAGGTTCTCTACTGCTACATGTTCATTACGGTCAGACTGCCAAGCTTGTGTAACCAAAAGAATGACGTCCAGTTCCAAGGAGGAGCAGGGCCTGAGCATATTCAAACAATTTCAGCAGATGACTGATGAGGTCCACTCCTGTTGCCTCCCCAGGTCACCAGCTGGGCCTTCCCAGGAAGAGGATGGTGGGCAACCCAGCTGTTGTGGGTGTGCAAAGCCCTGTGTATGTGTGTGTTTCTGCAGTAAGGAAATGCGCAGAATAAAGACAGATGTTCATGCATGCAGATATGGGCAGGTGCTTTCCAAAGACTGGGAGAGAGGGGTGGGGTCTGGGGTAGAGGTAGCCCAGGCTCTCTCTGTCTGTTCTGCTAGCTTTCAGGTAAGGTGCTTGTTGAATAGCAGTTGGAAAGCTAGGCCCCGTTGCTCTTGGGCCCTGGTTCCTTTGATTCTGCCCCTAGAGCTTTTGTGTTAGCATGTTGCCTGGAACCCGTGCCTGTCATTGTGTCAGAGGCCACCTGGAAGATAGAGACTCCTGATGAGACCCTGCTGCCCCTCAGAGCCCTCCTCCCTGCAGAGGTGGCATTGAGGGAAGAGGAGCTGTCCCTGAGGAGCACCTGCAGGCAGGCACAGGCATGGGAGAAAAAAAGGACAAGAAGATTAGTGCAGGAAGATAAGGGGACTCCATCCACATAGGTAATGGAAGGTGCTGGAACCCTGTGAACATCTGCACTGTTTCTCTTCTTCACAGTTGGGGATTCAATAGAGGTGGTTACTATGGAAACCAGAGTAAAAGCAGTGCAGAGGAAGGAGAGGGCTGGATGGAAAGAGGGAAAGGCACACACACTTCTAAACCATCAAAGAGGAATACTCCAGCACTCTCCGTTTCCAATGGGAAGAATAAGCAGGAAAATGGGAGGGTGCCACTGGAGGATCGGAGACTGTCAGATGCTGCGATCCCCTCCCCTGCTTGCCTGCTGTAAAGGTCATCAGCTGGAAAAGAATCTCCAGGCTGTTCAGGGTGGTGGGCTCTGCTAGGCTTGCCCATGACCTTGGGGGACAGCCTTGGAGAGAAAAGGTCCTTTTCCTATGTTATGGTGTCACCACCTGTTCCCTCACAGGAATGACAAAGCTCCTTACTTCAGAAAGAATTGGTCGCCCTGCTCAAGGCGGAGACATAGCAGTGTCAGGAGCTCCGTGTGCATCTGTAAAAAAACATGTGCCACTGCAGCCAGCACCCTGAGCCACCACAGAGGAGCAGAGGCCCCGGGGAGGCCGAGCCATGGCCATTTACAACCGCTAGCTCTGTTCTGCTTTGATGCAGCATTAATGAGAAAGCGGCTTCTCAGGCCAGCAGAGCTGCAGAGTCATTGGGTTTTATTCAGAGTCACGCACACAGCCCTGTGGCCCGTCTGTCCAGCAGAAATGTGGCGCCAGCCACCACCTGAGTTTAGAATGCCCTGGCGGCCACAAAAAAAAGGTAAAAGAAACAGGCAAAGTAAATTTAGATGAAATATATCTGAACCAATAGATCCAAAATATGATCATTTTAATAAAATCTATGTAAAAACTATTAATGAGAGGTTGTATAACTTTTCACACTGAATCTTTGAACGTTGGTGTTTTCCATTTGTAGTATTTCAGTGAGCTGTTTTTCATAAGCTCGATAGCTACGTGGGGCTCCTGTGTTGGACAGCTCTAGAATTTTCCATCATAGCTATGAGTGATATTACAGAAGTAAGTAAGAATAGAGGACCGGTGGGTAGCTTGGTGGTGCAGTGTGTGCAGAGGATGCTCAAGGTCCTGCGTTCCCCAGCACCAAAAATGAAATAAAAATAGAAAACAGGTCTCTAGCTCAGGTACTGGGGAAAAGCTATGGCCTTAAGTCACTGTGGGAATGATGACTGTACACACCCACCTCCGCGAACAGGTGGTCGGTCTCGAATGATCCCCTTTCTCATTGAGCAGTGACCACCTTGTAATCAGGACAAAGGAGAATTTCCTTCTAACCACACAGTCCAGGGCCAGAGGGTCAGACAAGACCAGGTGCTGCCATGTCTCCCGCTCTGGGTGAACTTTCAGAGTTTCTTAACTTGTGAGTTTTCCTTGACTGGATGGGAACACTTTTAGGCAGGTCACCAGTTGTTCAGAGGATTAAATGAAGCACCAGCCAACACCGGCCTGGCACAGAGTGGGTCTGATATACGGTGTACCTGCCCATCCCTTCACCCAGCTCTGGCTTCCGGTCTCACCTCTGTGAGGAAGAAGCCAGGGTTCTGCCTTCTTCCGGGTGGCTAAAGAGCCATGAGACCCGGGGACGAGGACTCAGCTTCCTGCACAGACTCACTCAAGCCCGACAGCAGGACACTTTCCCAAGATGGAAAGACGCCAAGACGCAGCCGTCCAGAGTCCTTCTTTGGATGGCCATAGGCTATGTGGTAAGATAATTAGAAAACATAGTTAAAATATTTTGTCTTTATGTCTTAGAGCTGCACTGATCAATACAATAGTCACCACCCACATGTGGCTACTTAAATTTACCTTTGTTAAAATTTTAAAATTCAGTTTTTCAATCACACTGGCCCCATTCTTAGAGCTCGCTGGTCACACATGGCCAGTGGCTGCTGAGTGCGCTGTGCAGATACAAAACCTTCCTTCACCCCAGAGGGCCTATCAGTGGGCCATTCCGGAGCCCTGAGTTATCATTCAACAGGCATCCAGTGTGGAACACAGAGGCAGGAGGACAGCAAGAGCCAGTGGGTACAGACCCAGCCTGGAGGGGTTTCACCTTGACTCCTCCAGCTTGGAGATATGACAGCTTTGGAAAGATTCCTAACCTCTCAGCTTTTTCCGTCTGCAAAATGGGGGTGCTGCAATACAACTTAATCCTGTGGGACCTAAATAAGGGAATGCATCTAGAGAACTCACAGCAGTTCCTGGCAGGCGCTAACTGCCTCAGAAATACTAGACACCATCATTACTTTTGCCACAGTTACTGTGTCCAGCTGCAAGAGAGGGATAGGGTCACACTGAGAGTGAAGGTACCCTCTGTTGACCCAGAAGCTTCCCACGAGAGGCAATCCCTTGAGCTATGACAGAGGGAGGGTAAGAGGCCACCTGCAGTCCCAGCACTCACGAGGCACTCGCTGTGTACAAAGCACAGTTGGAGATACAAAGATGACCAGAGGGTTGCTTCTGTCCAACAGTTCCACACTAGAGAGGGGGAAGACTACGTGGCCCGGAGCAAAGGCCATGAAGGATTCCTGAGAGCTCTAGGTGAGCCTAGAGAAGGAACCTGAACCAGCCAGGAGTTCAAGAAGGTCGCCTACAGGGTGAGCCTGTGCAGACCTGCCTATGAGCAGACATAGCAGGCAGAGGAAGAAGCGGTTCAGAGGAGTGAGCAGGACTTAGGTGGTGACAGAAGTCACAAGTCTGTCTCTGGATCCCCTGAGACATCTAGTCAGCCTCTTGATTGACAGGAGGTGGGTTGGCCTGAGCACTTGCCATGAGCAGAGCTATTAAACCAGCAGCCCCCAGTTCCTGCAGCTCACAATATGATAGGATCCCAGCGGCCAAGAGAAACGGTCTCCCTCAGAGACAGGTTGAAGAAGAATCCGAGGCTTGCCCATTGTTATTCTGGCCACAGTTGGCTCTTACACAAAGTCTACCACAATGGCTCACCTAAAGGCCCAGGACTTGGGAAGGGCCTGTTGGTCTGGTATGGAGCGACTGCTATGCCAGCCTCTGCCTCCGAGGGCCACTTCTGCTGGTGTGCAAGGCCCTGCCAGCCACATTGGAAAGGAAAACCCAGAGGAGCATGCTCCTGGTGGCGTGGTGATGAGCATAGTGATGAGCCTCCAGGGCGGCCGCTCTGCTGATGTGCAGGAGGGAGCAGGGCGGTCTGCACGCCCAGCCTCCCCTGCACTGGTGTCTGGGCTCCCACCTTCACAAAGCCCTGGAGATTCCATAACTGAATCCTAACCAGATGGATGACAGAGCTCCAGGCCTGTTTGTGCCCAAGACCGGAAACACAATATTTCTCCTTGGGACTTCTGGTTTCTTCCCTGCCTTTCTCTGTCCTTCCAGCTGCTGCCAAGGGAGGTTAGTCCTTTCCCAGATGGACTTCTTTGTCTTCCACTTGCTGCTCCCCTTCACCTCCACTGCCTGGCCCCCTGCCGCCTGCATCCTCACAGGTCAGAGGCACCCTAAGGGTGGCCAGCTGTCCAGGTTTGTCTGGGACCATCCTGGGTTTTAGCACAGAAAGTCCCTACATCCTGGGAAAGATCCTTAGTCCTGGGCCAACTGGGTCTGCTGGTCACCTGCCCCTTGTGCAGCTTCCTTCTGGGCCTCAGAGCGAGATTCTCTCTAAGCAGCCACCACAACAGGACCCACCTTCCTCCCCCATCAAGAGCTCTGAGCGTTCAAGTGGGCAAGGACAAGCCTGATATGGACACTGACCAGTGCCTCCACTGCCTGCCCAGGGGCGGGAGCTGGTCAGGAGGCATACAGATGCCTGATTCACCATGGTGCCTGTGTTCTCCTACCCACTGAGCTTTGCGTTGTCAGAGGCTCAGGTGATAAAGGGGTGCAGAGGGAGATGGTGAAGGAGAAGTGGGACATTGTGTCCTGATCCAAATGTGTGTGTGGTGGGGTGCTGGTAATGTTCATCAAACAGCTCTCTGGGACCCAGGCAGTCTAAGCCCTGAATTGTAGTGTTCACCAATTTCCTTGGTGTAAATATTTCCATGCTGATTTCCAGCTACTAGCTATCACTGGATGCAGGGTCAGAAGAAGGCCCATGGCTGGCTCTCACAAGCATGCAAATGGTGTACTTGTGTCAAGCATGTACCTGGCCTTGCTAGGCCAGGCCCACATGGGCACCTCAGATAGACACCTGCACTGTGTGCCAGGGTGAGCTGGAAAGGTCTGGGCCGCCCTTGAGTGTGGCTCAGCAGTACCAGGACCTCACCTCCTCTCTGTAATCTTGAGCATATTAAGTGAGATTTTTCCAGAAATAGGAAGTAAGTGACAGCGATCAGTCATACGATCTAATTGCCAGGGGTGTGGGACATATTCCACAGCAAGCTAAAGCTGAATTGGATCCATGTTCTCCTGCACAAATTGAAGGGTACTTATTAAAACAAAGTGGAAAGGGGAAGCAGTTATTTTTCTTTGCCAAGACAATATTTATGTGGGTATAACCTAGCATCAATTATTCAGTGTCCCTTCTGGACAAAGCATAACTTGTAGTCAACTGCAAAGAGCATTGCTCATTTTGCTTACTGATAAATCAAGTGATATTTGGCCAATTTGATGAAGATAGTAAGTCAGACTTAAATGGCCTGGCATTTGATATTGCTGAAGCTACAAATCTTATTAAGAAGATTTTACATTTAAAATATGCAAAATGAAAACAGAATTTAGTAGAGAAAGTAAAATTAAATATTTAATGACATAATTAAGTCTTATTAATGGTATGTTCTTTATTTTGCAGATTAAATATTCACAACGATTATCATCTGTTTCATCTTTATTACTTAAGCAACGTGTTTTTCATAATTATTTGTTAGGTATTTTCATTAACATTTGATGAATATTAATAGTTAAAATAATAAACAGTTTTTATTTCTGCTGTAATGACTTTATGGTGATAACAATATATAACTAACTGTTTATAATATGCTCTACTTGTTCATATTTAGATCACTGATTTTGTTGCTACAGAGTGGAAACATGGATCTTCATGGGTGACAAATGACAGCCATCAGATTCTTCCATTATTCTTTATTTATTTAATCTACTATTCTAATATACTTTCATTGTGGGAGAAATATGAATTGCAAACTACAACTGAAACCGATGGTAGTATTTTAAGCTGAATCCTGCCCTTGTGTTAATAACACCTGACTCCCTGATATCCCCCTTTATCTCCATGTTCACCCTGTGGTGTTGGGTAATCAGAATTGGCCCTCTGAGGAATGTGATCCTCATGACACATGAAGCTTAGGCTGATGGCCACACAGACACCTTCCTTTTGGGACATAGGATTAGGACTTTCCGTCCTGGACAATATGGAGCAAACACACGTGGGTCTTCTAAGTTTCTAGCTGGGCATTGACTAGAGAATAAATGGGGTGGGGTCCAATTGCATGTGCCAAGGATGTGAGATGCATATGGTGACCATTCCTCCCTGTGCCAAATGTGGCTGCCACATAGCCTTCCCCCACACCTGTAAAGCTTGTCATTTCCAGGCCAGCCCAGGAGCTCTGCCAAGGCCACCCCCACGGCAGGCTGCTGGCCACAGCTGAGGCTTTTTCTGAAGTCTTAAATGATGACCAGCAGGAAGCTGAGGATGATGTATTCCAGTCTTATGGTCAGGGCAGCCTCTAGATCCTGCTCAGCATTCGGAGATGCTGCGGGGGTGGGCGTAGGCCTCAGAGTCCAGACAGTCTGCTCATGAGAGCAGGATGCCCTTGGCTTCCTAGGGAACTGCCTTTTCCCTCCTGCAGAAATGATTTGCATGTTTAAAGCCACAGCCCTTTGGAAAGAGCAGAGCAAGGACAGTTCCTAACCATTAGCAACCACAGGTGGTTCAGCATTTACCTTTAGAGGAACCCATATTCCCAGTGTTCCTTTCAAGAGCAACCACGATTTATTGGGGGCCTGTATGTTAATTTCTGATTCTTATAAAAGCCCTGCTGAGTGGATGGGATTACTGACAGAAGCTCATAGAATCAGTCGGGCCTCTAAGGTCTCACCCTGGTGAGGGGCATGGCTGGGATTCAGGTGAGTCCTTTGGCTCAAAGCCCTGTGTGCGTCTTACCGTGTGGTCACCACCTCCCTCACTGCTTGTTTCTGCGTTCTTTCACAGGACATGGGCTCCAGATAAATTTCATCCTAAGAAAAATCCAAAGATGCACACAGGCACAGGAAAACAAAAGAGGTCCCACCTTGTTCTAGAAGTCAGTGCTTCAGGAAGACCCCATTGACGTCTCCCCTGCCCCTGCTGCCCTTGTGAGCAGCACCCATTAGTTGGCCGAGGAGTGGAAAAGACTGTGTTCACTCTCAGATGTTTATGAGTGGGTATTTGTCCAAGCCAAGCTGTCCTTGAGTCCCTGTGAGAGGGGCCAGCCTTAGGGGTCTCTGTGTTCCCCAGGCCACTACAAACAGCCGGCCTAGAAGAGCTAAAACTCAGATTTCATTAAAGTGCACTTAAACCACTAATGCTAAAAAACCTGCCAGGTCTGGCCATTTCCAGTGTCTGCCTCCTTCCATCAAGAGTCAGGCTGCGGTGGGTGATGCCGTCTAGAACAAGTGAAAACAGGGAGATGGGTCACTTGGCACTGAGTCTTTTCCAGCCTTGGGTGCCAGGGACAGTGTGAGCAGCAGCACACCTGCTGGGCAGCTCTTGGACCTCTGTTCCCTTCTTGCTTTGAGCACATCAAGGAAAACACACTAGGGGCCCCACAAGGACAGACGTGGACTCCTCGCACCCTAGGCTGAGCTGGCCTGCTTGGCGATGGCGCTGCAGGCCCCATGTGGTGATGACCACACACGGTGACGTTTGCTCAGGGTGATATCAAGCTGCCTAGCGCGCCCATCTGTGCAGTTTCTCCTTGTCAGACTTGCAGTGTGGCCACTGTTTATTATCCATTGAGCCCCAGCACTGAATTCAGCTCTGCACGCAAGATTGATAGACTCTCCATGTCACCAGCCTCGCTCTGGTGGCAGCTTTCCAGGCCTCTCCCTCCTTCCACCTTCCCATGACCAGGGCTGGGAGGAGGCCTCCCTGCAGCTGCAGCTGCTGCAGACCCTTTGGAAGAAGCAGTTTCCGGGCAAGGAGGGAGCTGATGATGGACACCCAACTGGCCTCCGTGCTCAGGAGCAGCGGCCCCGTGAATCATCTCTGCCAGGGAAGCTGCTGACAGCAGCTGGGGCCTTTCTGGAATCATCTCCCACCCCACCTGCCCTGGCTCACTGCACCTTCAGAGAAGAGAGGCATGGAGGCTCAGGGGAGGCCCAGGACACACATTTGGTGGGAGGACAGAAGCCCAGATGCAAAGGAAAATTATACTGCCTCATGGGGAAAAGCCCAACCTGGAGTGTGGGATGCTGTGACCCGGAACTGGAACCATTTCATTCTGTGTCCAAAAGCAAGTTGATCCAACCTTGTGGAGGATTCCATTCCATGCTGGTCCTATAGAATGATTGTGGCTTCAAACAGGAAGGCCACTTTGTAAAGGTGAAAGGCCCTGCGGCAGAGGGACAGGGTCCCAGTCACAGGACCACTGCTGTGTCACCAGCTATTGGTGTGACCTTAGGTCCCGGGCCCTGAAACAGCTCACACCTGTCATTTGAAGGCTATGCTCACCTCAACCAACCCAGGGAGCCTCTTCTTCACTGGTCCAGCTGCAGGTAAAGAGAGTCTGCAAGCTCCTGGAGGCTCTGAGCTGCCGGGAAGGGGAAATGCCGTGAGCACTTGTGGCCGGGGCGCCAGGCACCATGCTCCCAGAACCCCTGGCTCTGGCCTTGCCCTGGACCTAGGAGGCCCACACGTGGCTCAGCAGGGCAAAGCGGTGGGTTCTGCACAGCAACCAATGTGTTCTCAGATTCTCCAGCACTGGGTGTGGTTCAATTCAATCCCAACACTGACTACCCAGAATTAGCCCAGACCCCAGAGGTCACGGGCTTAGTCCAATAAGACTGCCCTCTCTTCAGACACCAGTCACCACACAGTCCCCAGGGGCTGTCAGCTGAATGTCTACATCCCCCAAAGTCTGTATGTGGGTACCTACTCCCCACTGCAATGGTATCAGGAGGCAGGGCCTTGGGCAGCCCCTACAAATGGGACAAGTGGCTTTATAAAAGAGGCCAGAGGGGGCCTGTCTACCCATTAACCATGAAAGACACATAGAAGGTGCCATCTATGAGGAATGGTCCCTCGATAGACATCATACCTGCTTTTGTCTTGGACTTCTGGGCTTCTACCACAGTGAACAATACATTTCTGTTGTTTTTGATTGGCCTGATCTAAGGTGTTTTGTTATAGCTACCCCACTTCTGCCCAGCCAACTGCAGACTGACTTGACAGTTCCCCACGATGTACGATGACTGCCAGATGAAGACGCATAGGCCTGGCCTGCGGCCGCAGGTCCAAAAGCCTCTGCCCAGATGGAATCAGGTAGCATCACCCTCCTGGCAGGGGGATGCGGACGCCAGCCTAAAGCTCCCTGAAGCCATTCAGAGTCTTTATGGTGGTTTCATCAGGTGGGTGTCACTGACTAGCCACTGTCCCTGGTGATGGCATGTCATCCCCAGCCTCTCTGTGCTCCCTGGAGGTAGGGAGGGTGGGGTTGGGACTGAAAGTTCCAAGGTGCTCATCTTGTCCTTGCTTCTGCAGGCACCCTCTTTCTCTCCATGAGTCATCTCAGGAGCTTAGACTCAGGCGGAGTCCACAGGGGCTTCTTACGCATAACAAAAGACTCTCCTATCACTTAGGAAATCCCAAGGATTTAGGAGCTCTGTGCAGGAACTGGGGACAAAGCCCTTCGGTATATAGTAGACCACAGGTGAACAGAAATGCTAACAGAGAGCTAAGGGAGGGTGGAGGCCTGTCTTCTAATTGGGGAGGCTGGGAAAAGGGAGGCCTGTGGTCTAATCCCACCCCGAGGGAGCTGACCTGTGAGATCCCTTGCCATAGCCTGGTGCCCCTCCTGAACCCTCACATCTGTGTGACCTTGGACAGGCTACCCACACTTCTGAGCCTTGGTCACCCCATCCACCCACAGGTGGGGCTAGTCATTGCGACTTCTAGGTCATGTGAGATGTAAGGAGCCGCCAGGTCTCTACTCTGGGCCCTGTCCATGGCAATCGGCACGTGGTGAGCCCTCAGTAAGCTTAGGCCGTTGCTCCTGGGTGGTGAGGAGATTTCAGGGGACAGCAAGGTGTGGCACTCCAATGGTCACTCGCCGTGTAAATGCCCAATTACCTCGCAATCCAGGAGACATCTGCTCACTTGAACAAGCACACACAGACCACCAGAAAACTGGCTCCCAGACAATTGCCAAATGGTCCGTGTGCAACCTGTCCTTCATCCCAGAGAACGGCAGGGCTCTCCTCCCTGCATCAGCTTCCTGACACCTAGAAACCTGCCTAGTCTGGCTGGCACGTGGGACCCAAATCTGATGATGCCCCTTGGGGGAAAACCTAATCTTTGAAACAACCTCCATAAAATAAAGCAAAAAAATGTTCTTGAAACAAAGCAAAAAACATTTTGTAGCTAATCAAAACATGAAGAGAGGGCCAAGTTTTTTATGAAGCCGTCTTCCAACTTTTGATATTTATGCCTCCAATTAGGGACAAGAGAGGCTGGCGCTCGGGACCTCAGATGGCTTAAGGGAGGCAGTGAGTATCTCAAGGCTGGCATGGTCTGCTCATTGGGAGGTTCATTGATCTAGAAGGGCTGTGGGGTGGTCATAGGTGGGTGGCCAGCTGGGAGTTCTGGGCTGAGCCAAAGGTGAGCCCAGCGCAAGGGACACACAGGCAAATGCAGATCTACTCACTGAATTGCACCTGCTACTGGTGAAAGCTGACCAGGGAAGGCAGGAGTGGATGGTGGTGGTAGATTCTCCTCTGCATTCTCACCTGCCCTGGTGACCCCTTCCCCTTTCCTACAAAGAAATGCCCAGTGCCCTGTGTTAGAGCCTGGGGTGGGGGCAGATCTATCACTCACCTTTTTACAGCATCACAAGTGCCTCTGCCTGCCCAGGGCTGGAGGGGACAGGGACACAAATTCCCTGGACCTCTATGATCAACGCTGCTGGCCCTCTGGGTTTGGCTTGGGTAACATGACCACAGCTGAGCTGTTGCCTCTCACTCTGGACCTGACATGAGCTTAGGCTGGGACCCTGGAATTTTATCTCATTTCCTGATGTCACCACTCAGAGGATAAGGACAAGAGGGAGACAGCTAAGGAAATGTTGGCAGTTTGGGACCTTGCGGTGCTGTTTGCAGTCTCCTTGGCCTGCAGCCTGCCTGGACACTCATGAGGGCTCTCAGCTGTAGAGAAAATGAGATGCCCTCTCATGCACACAGCTGTGGAGAAGCTCATCTCCCCTCCCTTCTGGGACTCTTCAGGAAGGCACAGCACATGCTCAGAGTCTCTCTTTGGGGTTCAGAATAACAGAAGCCAAGGATCTGCCACACAAGAGCTGGCAGCTCCATCCAGGAAGTGCCAGCTCTGTGTGTCACGGTTGGGGACCTGCAGGGGCTATGCCAGCCATCAAGGTCTTGCAGAGATGTGTTAACCCTGAAAGAAACAGGAAGGTGGCCGTGCAGCCTGGAAAGTTACAGCAAGAAGCGCAGTTGGGACCGAGAAGCAAGCCTAAAGTTGGGGTAGGTTAGCTGGGTCCAACAAGGAGTCACCGTCACCAGGAAGCACTAATACCTGAGTGAGTGGATCTGAAAGATGAGGTGTGGGAAAGGAGAAGGTCTGGACATCTCAGGCAGAGCCCTGCAGGAGCAAGGAAACTGAGGCCAGTCTGTCTCCACAGCTGTGGCCCAGGTACCTACCTAGCTTGGAGTTTTCTTCATGCACTGCAGCTGCCATTTTGAAATTCTTAATAATGTTATCTTAAGATGTGTGTTTTGAACAAGGCCACTGTCATTTCATTTTGCTCTGGGCTCTGTCATTACAGAACCAGCCCACTGGGTACAGGAAGCTACAGGATGACCAGGTGCTCCTGAGGTTTGAGAAGGGACATGGGAGAGGTAGAGATGATTAGTGAGAAAAGCAATGGCTAAGTCCCTGAGGTCCCCACATACCACATCAAAGGAGGTCAGGTTTTGTCCCCAAAAGGAAGAGATCTAAGAGGAAATGAAGTAGATGGGTGTGGGCTCCACCAAGACTTCATGAGAACTGGGCAGAGGTGTCCCTGCATAGGGTACAAAGGGTGGTCCAGAGGCTGTGAGGACCAAGTCCAGCACTGGGAGGCAACTAGGAGGTGCGACCATCTAGAGAGACATTTGGCAATGGTTTGGAATGGGAGGTGGGGTTGAAGGAGGCGGAGTAGACTAGGATTACTCCAATTTCTGGCCCGTGTAACCGAGTTCCTTGCGGTACCAACAAATGAGATACTTTATTGGCTTTTAAAAAAAATTTTCTCATCTGTGATGGTATTTATTCTATGAATGTGTAAACATTGTTCATATTTGTCAATGAAAGTCTTTTTTTAAAAAAATATAAATGTGGCTCTTATTCTTTAGGACAAGAAAATGTAATTGGGTCCTATAGTCATTTGTCCACTAAGTGTCTACTACATGTCCAGGAAAGGACCCAATGTGATGGTCAAGGATGGATGTGTAGAAGAGCTGTCTCAGAGGAGGTACCTATGAAACTGGTTTGCCATACAGTCAGCTTCAACAATAGACCTGCAGCTGTATTTGACTTCTTTTTTCCTATCCTGAATATCAATGTTTTTTGTTTTTTTTTCTCTTGGAGTCCAGTATTGACCTTGGGAATAGCACTCTGGTTGGTAAACATGTGCTGTTCATCTTACCAGATGTAGAAATTGGTGCTTTAGATGTGACCTCAAGACACTCTTGCTCCAAAATCAGCCACCCACAGGCCTCAGTCAAGACAGGTGAGCATCCTGTGGGTGAGGCTGGAAAGAGAAGGGATCTGACTTAAAGCATGTACTTGGTGTAGAATCTGCTGGTGACCCAGGGAGGCCTCCCAGGGTGCTCAGGCCTTCCCAAGCTGCCTGTGCTCAGGATCTGTTCTCTTGGGCATCTCAGGACTCCCTTAAATGAGACTGAAAGATTTCAAAAAGAACAAAGGTCAGTGTTGTTCAAAACATGCGCCAGGAGACTGAGAGCAGGGGCTCCCTCTGAGCCAGCGAGTTGACTTGCAAGATGAACTAAACTGAATGAAGAAAAACCAACCAGCTCTCATAAGAAGGGCTTAGGAAAATATCACTATTGACAAATAAGAATTCTTCAACACATTCTTTAGTAACATTTTCCTCTTCACAAAGCCACACCTGCCGATTGTAGAAATTTTGAAAATACAGAAATGTCTAAGATGCAACAATGCGTTCACCCATCCACTGCCCTCGCCTGATAATATCACAGCTTGAGGTATTTATTTCCTATCAGCCTTATTTCTATGCATATGTCTATAAATTTTTATCTAAATAATTCTACAAAGTAGAGATCGTGGACTAACTGTAGTGCTTCTTTGAAAAGCAGATTTGCTTAATGGCATATTTTTTAGTCATTTTTTTTTTCCAAATTAAAGAAGTGGAGAAAACTTGTAAGACACAGAAAAGCAGAAAAAAAGACAACAAATTCCCTTGGATCCCAACAATTCACACACAGCTGCCTTGTGCCTGCCAGTGTTTTCCATGTGCAGACGTGTGCTTCTTATTTACAAGAAATATAAAATGTCTCTTTTCTGCTATTTGCATCTCTCAGTTAGTGACACAGAATAAACACTGGCACAGAAGGAGATGCTCTGCTGCATGACGTTTAGGTGGCTCTTTCTCCACACAGACATACCTGCGTCATCTGGTCTCCCATTGTGGGGAGGGTAGACGGCATGTCATTTCCACAGTACAAACGATGCCATGATTAACATACTTGTGAATAATACCTGACTAATTTCTCAAATGGCTAAGGTACAACTGCGTTCAAGAAGACATAGTGACACATAGTTGTCATTTTTGATAGACAGCACTAACCCACTTCCAGGAACGTCGTACTCATTGGTTCTTTCATTAGTGAAAGCCTCTGAAGGCATGATGGGGCACCAGGCGGCACTGTTTCCATCTTGTCATTTGGGACAGTGAAGGCAGAAGCCAGCAGGGAGGTGAGGCCCAGTGACTACTCAAAGGGAAGGGTCACCTCTCCACAGATGAGGGGTTAGGTATGCCATTTACCTGTGCTTCCCATACATCCCCACTCGATGCCCACACCCTTCCAGAGGAGGGAGTGGGCTTTGGGAGCAAAACCCCTGCCATCTCCCTCATTGTCTCCACGAGCACAGTCCGGCCTGCCTCCTGGTGCCGGGGGGACCCCAGACTCCTAATGTGAAGCCCCGCTTACCAACACCCGGCAGAGCGAGCTTTGCAGAAACAAATGTTCAGCTTTACATCAGCGGACAACTCAAACATTTTCTCTTTTAGTAAGTCAGGCCTAAAAGCTCCTGCCCACCCCCGACCCTGATTCATCTCTCAGGTGAGAATAGCTGTATGGTGACACCATCTTTTCTTCGGGCCGAGGGTGAGGATGGGACTGAGGATGAGAAACAACTTCCGCAGAGGATTGAGCAAGGTGTGAGAGCGTGTCTTCCAGGTCTAGTTGGCAGACCTCCCGCCCTGACTCAGAAGGAGGGAATCTGCGTTGGTTTCCTGACTGCGTTGCCTTGTTTATCAGCCATGGGGCAGGAAACCTGCCACAGCAACGAAACACCGTCCACATGTCATCCTGGGGGGAAGGGGTTACTCAACAGGCTGAGTCACGGCTCTGCTATAGGTACGAGTGAGACACCCTGTAGAAATGCAGAGCCAGCTGCCAAGCCATGGGGCTGAGCAGCGACGAAACAGGCCCACGGATGACCTGACACACCCTAGGGTTTTGAAATTCCTGGATTGTACCAAAGGAGAAGGACAAAACCTTGGGTGGATCTCAGTTCACCCTTCCTTTGCAACAAAAATCAGTCCCCAGATTCTCTGCATGGCAGTGGGGCAGTTCAGCCAGGGGAAGCTCATCTATACAACGCCAAGTACAGGTTCAACGTGGTGCAGTCTGAGTTCTCCATTTTTCTGCTTTCTCCTCCACGGATTGTCATCGTTGAGTTCATCCATTCGACTCTGAAAAAACTAAGTGCCACCCAGGAGCCTCTTACCCCTCTAGGCAAGTGCAACGAGGCCAGGAGACAAAAGACCTCGGCCTGTTTACCTGCACAGCAGGAGAACCTGCTTCTGTCACACACCAGCAAAGCCCCTGAAGCCTGGCCCCACCATGGGCCAGCTGGGTGACCTCACTGGCAAGCTGCTCTGCCGGGGCTTGGTTTCCTCTTCTGTAACACAGGGGCAGTAACAGGTACTTACAAAGGGAAACCAAGGTGGGGCCGCTGGGCACTTGACTCACGACAGTCTCCAGAATCACCCGTAGCACGGGCCTGCTCTGGCTTCTCCTCTGCTCCATTGGTCACCTGCTGGTGCTCTGCTGCCCCGCATCACGCTGTGGAGTTGGGCAGCACGAGCAGGTGATGCGTGGTGCACACTGTCCTGAGCTTGGGTCTGCCGCACAGTCTGGACATGGAGGCTGGCAGCACCCTGATCCTGTGTTTGGCCTTTTCCTCAGCGTATTCCTCGAAGTAGCTGCTTGGCACGTGCAGTGTTGCTCTCTTCATTTTCCAGATGAAATAACTGAGGCGGACAGAGGTTTGATCATTTGCCCCAGGTCCTTACGGATGATAAGCTAAAGCTGGAATTCACCCAGGAAAGCTGCAACCAGGGCCGTCGTCCTGACCATTCTGCGCCTTCACTTTCCCAAGTTCATTTCTCTGCCTTTGAGGACCTTTGTTATTTCCCAGGGCCCATAAAGGAGAGTTTCTGTTGTTGAATTCAGCGTCCTCCTGTGGGGAGAGCTCCCTTTCCCACTCCATGGTTTCTCTTGGTGCTGGGGATTAAAGGGCCCTTGCTCAGAATCGTCCAATCCCCCCAAAAGAGACTGGTTCAACTGGAGGAAGGCGGATGGATGTCCACACAACAGGAGAGGACGACCTCCTGCAGCTGCCCAGCTGGGGCTGCCAGGGGCCGTATTCCCCAGGGTGTGGACAGGGCCTTTCTACAAGACAGGGGTAGGGAGATCTGCAGGGAAGAGACAGAAAATTAGAAATAAAACATGGGTGGAGGATAAGCTGTGGCCACCCAACGCCCCGGCCCTGTGCAGAGGCCCTCGTTCTGCAGCTCCTGGGCCAACTCTGAGGTCCACCCCATACTTTCAGCCACATATGCCAAGAGCCTCCTGCTGGCATAAGCAAGTTCGACTGGTGCTTTTCTGGACTAGCTTCAAGAAGCCTGACAAGTAGCACAGGGAAGGGCCTGAGAGCCGGCTGTGAACAATAGGCATGCGCAGGTGAGGTCAGTTACCTGCCTGGAAGTGATAGAGGCTGAGGGAGAGGACTCACAGAGGAACTGAGTCAGAGGAAACCGTCTGACACCCAGAGACATGTGCTCCAGACCCTCATTTCACAGAGGTGGAAACTGATTTGCAACCCCAGGAGGCAACTGGCTGGGGCTGAGCTTGGGACCTGGCTGGACTCAGGTAGCCTCTAACTTTCCCAATACTCCTTGCCTCCCACTCCGTCTACCCAGATGGGAGGCACAGACAGAGGTGATGTGCAGGCCATGGGTGGACCAACAAACAGACAAACTGATGTCTGGATGGGTAGAGACTGATCAATCAATGGACAGAGATAGAGATTTAATTGTACAATTAAAGCTACTAGAAAATTCAAAGTATGTTGAGAAATAATGTAGTTGGAAGAAGACTGGACTAAAAGAAATGTCTAGTTTCCAGTTTGGATTCTGTGCTAACTAGCCATGTTACCATGGGCACGTCACAGAGTGCCCGTGAATCTCAATTAGAGTCTAAAAGGGACCATGCCCAAGAGTGCTTGGTTGACATGTGGTGCTTTAATGAACGCAGACAGCCCCCTATGTGTGTGACACAGCACAGGGCTGGTGTGTCCGTACTCAGGTGGTGAGCCCGGGAGGGCATGGCTTCTCTTCCTGGCCTCCCATGCCAGGCAACACAGATCTGTTAGCCGTTTTTCTCTCTCAACACATTGACATTTCCTGCCATCTTGGAAATGTCCCCGCCGCACGTGGAGAGAAGATATTTAATTCATGCCCCACCCAATCCTAGACATCAATTCTAGTTCGATTTCAGATTAAAAAAAAAAAAAAAAAGAAAGAAAGTATTTCAAATTTTCTGACCATGAGCAGGGAGAGGTTTTATGAAACCAGACCAAAAGAAAAAGGTATTTCTCATAAAAGAAAAATTAAGAAAATAAAATCCATTTAAAGTTAACATGCTGCTCATCACAAGACCCCACCCCCACCCTCTGCCACTGTAATGTAAGTAGGAAGTTAAATGTAAGCTGGTGCCTGTCACACCTTGGTGTCCCCGCCCCAAAGGCAAGGTGTCTGGTCAAAAGTCACTGCCACACCCAGAGAGTGGTAATTCAGATGACATCCACCTGGCAGGAACCTTGCATTCCCAGAAGGGCATTATCTGGGTGATCTAGACTCTGGGGGCAGAATGTGAGGAACCTGTGCTAGTCTTCTGCTGCCCGGAAATAGGACTTAGTGCACATAACCAAATAATGTGTCATGAGTACCTGGAAGAGGAGTCCCAGTGGATTTCTCTTTAGATTTTGAAGACCTGAATAGGCCTTTGATATCCATGGGGAAGGGATCCTGTTCCCTCAGGTAGGAAAGCCGTGGCAAAGACCACCTTTATCACATCCCCTGCCCTATTTTCTCTTGTTCATTACCAGGGGCTATCATCTCCATGACCCTTATTTCCCCAAAGCAAAAGTCACTGACCCAACAATTCCAACAGGAGTGATAGCTGTCCTGTTTTAACAGTTTGCAAACTACTTCCAAATATCACTTCTCATCTGAATCTCACAACCCAGGGAGATAAGGTATCATCCATTTGATTTACAGATGAGGAAACTGCAGTCAGAGAGGTGTGTAACTTGCACAACGTCCACACAGGTGCAGGTGGCAAAGCCTGGACTTGGAACTCAGTGTAAAGCAAGCCCATGGGAAGGAGTGGTTTGAGATTAAAGATAACAGAAGGAATATGGTGAAACACAGAAGAGAGCAGACATGCTGTTTCTCTCTCAGTTTTTAAATAGACAGTGCTGGCCGTGTCAGTATTTGAGAACCCATAAAAGCCACAGGGGCGAGAGACCCTCTCCTGAGGACTGAGACTCCCCACTGCACACGCAACTCTTCCTTAGCTCTTGGGCCTTTGCATCAGGACTCAGGCCACCAATGTCACCTTAGGCTTGTCTCCAAGCTCTGCACACTTTTTTTTCTAATTATTGGCTGAACATTGGTGATTCCAGCAGCCGGCCCTCGGAGTCCCCTCACAGACTGCACTCGGCACCCAGGTGCACCATCACGTTCAGCCCTGACAACTCCATGCAGGAAGCATGTCTCTGACCCTAACTTGACAAATGAAGAGACTGGGGACAGAGAGACAAGTCATTTGCCCAAGGTCACTCTACAAGTATGTGGCAGGATGAGAACCCAGCTGCCTGGCCTGCAGGCCACTTGTCCTTACCATGGTCCTATGCCACCTCTCACTGTGCTGCCTTGCTCCGCCTCTGTGGCCCTGTGATCCTCACCTGCTGGCTCCACACCTGCTCGACTTTGATGAGCATCCCCCTGTTGGCCTCTCCCCTGAGAGTTTCAGAAGGGACAAAGAAGATCCCCAGATAATGTGGTCACCAGTGTGGCACCCTCAGACCTCTCCTACACAAGAGGGTCCTCACTCCCTCTGAGGCCAGGAGGGTCAGCTGCTATGTGCTCACAGCTGAGACCTTCTCGGGAGTCACCCCTGCCTAACAGGAGCCACCAACCAGGGTGCCCCCCTTTCCTGGAGCAGCCCACGTCATGTGATTTGTCGATGTGGGGTGCAAAGGCCCAGCCTGCTAGCTCCAACTTGGGCCAACTCCCAAGGGTCCACCACTCCAGAGCTGTCCCTGGGATTGGGTGAGGACTCGTGCAACCTCTCCACAGCTCAGCCCTGGCCTTCCCTGCTCTGCTCCTTCCTCCACTCCCCAGCAGGCATGGTCCCGGGGCACTCACGACAAACGGTAGCCATCCTGCATGCTGCAGCCTGCTCTGAGTCCCAGGACTCTAACCTAATTCACAAGTTAATCGGTACCTCCAGGGCCTCAGGCGGGGTGTGGGTTCAGGCTTTCTCTAGCATTTCTGTTTGCCCGCAAGCCTGTCTGTGGCACTGCCACCTGCGTTGGCCTCCATTTTCCCTCTTTGCTGTCCTGTGTGGAGAGACTTATCTGCACCTTAGCCAACCACAGGACAGTGTTTCCAGGCCTGGCCTGCACCTGATGCAACCATCCTACTGGCTCAATGATGTCTACAAGTGACAGCATGGGACTTAAGTCCTGCTGACCATCTTCATGTGGCAACAGGCCTGTTGAAGGGCTTGCACATACAGCGGGCAGTAAGCAGACATGGGCAGGAGTGGAATATCAGTGCTCTTGGCCATGTGCCTCCCTCCATGAAAACTTGGGCCCTGTCTTAGCTCAGACCCTCAGTACTCCCAGGCCAAGACACCATGACAGCTTTTGATGGGCCTGTTCCCCTCCTCCTCTCTGATGGACATCAGCCATACACATCTGCCTTCCTGCGGGAGCTCTTGTCAAAATCCTCCAGCTCCACGCCCATCTTCTGTGCTCCCCACTGCCCTCTGGGAAGTGCACGGCCTTACCCTTGCACACCAAGTCCCCCCAAACATGGCCGTGAAGGAGAAGGGATGTCCTCAGCTTCCGTAGCACTTTCTGGCCTTGTGACCTGGCTCATTCTCCTCTCCTCAGATACATCAGCCAGGAGGAGCTTCTGGATCCAAGGAGAGAGCTACCGTCAGCAGGGTCAAACCTCTCCAGGCACTTCTCCTCAGCTCCCCTTTGTGTTGGTCACTTGTGCGCGAGGTCCTCTTCTCTCCAGATCTTCAGCAGCTCCAGAGCTGATGCCCTGCCAGTATCAGCAGGCCAGAGGATCAAGAGAGAAGTGCCAGAGTGGATTGTCACCCTTGGTGGCCCACAGATTCATCCTCTGCCCTCTCCCTGCCTTCCTATCAGTCTTTATATTCTTGAGATAAAGCTCTAGTGGTGTTACAGGACATGGCTATTTCATCACCAAACAAAGCAACAGCAACATATTGAGAGCCTGCCCTCAACCATGCTCTGGAGTGGGAAGGCTGGAAAACTAAGGTGGACTGCTATGGTTTGGATGCGAGCTGTCCCCAGAGCCTGTGTGAGACAGTGCGAGAAGGTTCAGAGGTGAAAGGACGGGTCGTGAGAGCCCTGACCTAATCAGTGCCTTAATCTCCTGACAGGGATTACATGGGTAATGACTGTAGGCAGACAGGGAGTAGCTGGAGGACGTGGGTCACTGGGGATGTGCCTTTGGGGTACATATTTTATCCTTGTTGAGCAGAGGCCATGTTCCCAGCTGCTTTCCTCTGCCACACTCTTCCACCATGGTGTTCTGTCTCCTTCCTGGCCCAATGGAGTTGTCCATCTATGGACTGAGACCTCTGAAACCAGGAGTCCCAAATGAACTTCCCCCCCTCTAATTGTTCTTGTCAGGTCTTTCGGTCACAGCAGCAAAAAATTGACTAAACAGACATTTTGCAACTACAAATTGCCAGTTCACAAATTTAAAAAAAAATTAGATCTAAAATAAGGTCACTGCTTTAACCCAACAAAAATAAAAATTGCAGCTTTGAAATCATAACATCCAAGCAATGGGCTAAACCCAGTGTAGAGAGAGACCCTTTAAAAAAAAAGTATAGCAGAGCGCATGGACACGTGCCCATGAATCCTGGCCTGTTCATCTGGAGGCTGAGGACCACAAGTCTGAGGCCAGCCTGGGGCCCTGGCTTTAATCCCTGGCACTAAAAAAAAAAAAAAAAAAAAGATAGCACAGGCTATCTAGAATGCAAAGATAAATAACAGTGGTAAATATATTAGCAACTTTCAGAGAAAAAGGTGACTTTTATTGAAAGAATTCAAGCTTGGTGTGTTTTCCAAGTCATAACCCAGCTGTGGGTTGAGCTGAGGCCTCAGCTCTGACCCTCTCTGTCAGGCAGCACCGGCTGGGCCCCACCCTCTGCCCAGGCCTCAGAGGCCCACTCTGCAGACAGTGATATCATTACATCACTGCACAGGCTGCAAAAATAACTGTCTCACATTCAAACATATTTTCCCCTTATTTCCTTGGAGTCTCATTCCCCTGACAAATGGCTGTAAGCTTCTGATAGGAAGCAAAGTTTGGTTGAGCCTTGGAGATAATGAAAAAGAGATGAGATTCAAAGTGATTGCTAATGAACACAGGGGGCTCTAAGCTGCAATTGGACTCCTTTCCCCTTCTCTGGGTCTTTGCCCTCAGCTCTGTTGTGGGGTTTGTCTTCAGATAGGCAGCCCTGTTTTAGGGCTGGCTGTTGAATGCTGGACTTGACCTTGTGGCCAGAAAGGAGGGACCTCTCTCTCCCACTTACTGTAACACATTGATGTCAAACTGGCAAAGGCCAGTGTTCGAACTCACGCCTCCCAAGGTGGATAAGTCTGCAGGAGAGACTCACAGTCCATTCCTGCATCTGTGCCTCATAACACAGGTGCCTCTGTGACCCCAAACCCTCTGGGTTTTTTCCCGCCTGCAGGAGTCAGCTCTCCAGTGGACACCACTGGACATCCTCTAACCCAGTGTTGTTCTGACACTGTCTACCTGAAGAAAGCCTCAGAGCCCACAGTTTGAAGGCTCTATGCCCAAGACTGCCTCCGCCCTAGAGGCCCATCCGAGGCCTAGACTGCTTTACCTGTGCTTCTGACCAGCCTTCCTACAACCTCCTCCTTAGCTTCCGTTACTTTGCTCAAGTAGCTCACAGAACTCAGGGAAACCATTACCTTTACTGGTTTGTTACAAAGGATGTGATACAGGACACAGATGAAGAGATGCCCAGCGTGAGATACAGGGGAAGAGGTACAGGGCTTTCAGGCCTCGTCTGGGCCCTCTCCAGGAAACTTCTGTGGTCAGCTGTCCCAAAGAGCTGGCCTTTGGATGGTTTTGGAGACTTCACTGCACAGAACAATTGAAGCGTTCTATGGACAATGTGCAGAAACATGACTGAACAAAAAAGACATTGCTGATACACGGGGTGGGGAAACCCAGCCAGGCCTGGATTCTTGAGCATTCCTTCCTACAAGTATGGGCAGGGACTCTTCTGAGGTCCCGACCTGACTCTACCAGGCAAGGGAAGTCAAAGAATTTCTTTATGGCCAGTATGTCTAAGGTGCAGGAAATCAGAGTACATTTTTACTTTCTAGGGTCTGCCTTGGAGAAGAGAAATTCCAATTTCTGAGTCCTGCCTTGAGGAGAGAGTTGTGAGCCAGGGAATGTGGATGAAAACCAAAATGTATACATCATAATATCCCAATAAGGTATTGACAAACACTCTGCCGTGGATTCAAGGTCCACAGGGGAGAATATGGACAGGTTTATAAGAAGAATTTGCACACTGCAGAGAATGTACCCCAAAACGCATCTGTCCATAATGTCACTAGATTTTGTCCTGAAGAATTGGCTTTATGCATGGGCAAGAGCGTCCCTAATCCACCCTTCACACTTTAAAGGAGTTGTCATGCACATATGTGCACACCCATGCACGCACATGCGCATACATGTATGCCCTAGTAAAGTTCCCAGGGGCACCTTGTCCCTGGAGGCCCCCTGTCAGTGCAGGCACAGCAGCCTGTGATCCTAACCGCCCACTCTGGGGGCCAGCGCTGCTCAGGCCCCAGGGAGCTTTCTTCTCACCACCTGTCCTTGCATCCTGCCCAAACAGGCAAGTGTCCCCAGTACTGATAGAGCGTGTGGGCCACTGTTGACTTTGACAGCAACATGCCTTTGGAGTGTGGAGAGGATTTGGGCAGCAGAAGTGCTGCAGTAGGAGAGCCCCTAGGAGAGCCCTGTTCATCACCTCGTGAGAGCCTTCCTCTCAGGGAGCAGTGACATCATGGATTCCTGCATAATGAAGAGTTCTTTCCCAACAGTGCCAGGAGCCCATTTTCTGGTTTCTCTTCAAATTCCAAGTCAGGATTCCAGAGTTCCAAACTATTACACACAGTGTGGCCAACAGTCACACAGGCGTTTTGCAATATCACAGACCTCACATTTCTCTTTCATCTGCAAATAGAGTTCCAGATATAATATGAGAGAAGTAGAAGCCCAGTTCTTTACGTTAGCAACTATATGGATTTTTAGAACTACAAAAAGTTTTATTTTTATAAAAAATATGCAATAAAATGTAATTAGATCTTTTAAAAATTAAAAATTCAGATGTTTATTTTCAATTTTTGATGTTTACTAATTTGTGTTTTACTTAAAATGATAAATTTGAATGATTTGAAAGAAAAGAATTTTGAAAGCCTATCTAATTGGATTTTTAGTCTCTTACATTAACACAGACTTACATATGGATGAAAATACATTCAAATATTATGTATTTTAATATAATTACATTTATTTTTAATTTATTTTAATTTAATTAATTTAATTTAATTTAATTTATTTTAGATTATTGCTGTCAATGGAACAGAGTATATTGTTTTATTAAAAGAGTTTCATTAGTGATTTTTCACAGCAAAGGTAAGAAAGTGAGTTTTACTAATAAGTATGTGCTAACTGAAGAATGCACGTGTTCATCCTTGCTGCTCCTCCAACATCCCTCCCAGATCACCAATGCTCAGACCCTTCCTGCTCAAGATTTTGCCTGTCTTTGTCATATCTTATGCTGGTAGTGCCCTCTCTTACACATATTTCCCATATTTTGTGAAGAAGGAATGTTTGTCAGGATGGAAGTGTCTTGTTCTGCCTTCTGTTCACTGGGCTTGCAGCTGTGTCCTACCTGCACCTCCGTATCACAGCCCCCAAGGACAGGCAACAGTCCCTGGCCACTCCCTGGCTGGTGCCCCAAGAGTTCACACGGGCAGTGCCTTCTCTGTGCACTCAGTCCTGGCTGCTGCCCTTTGAGGCAGGCACTGTCACCTGGTTTCTTTGTGGTGGCTGGGACATCAGGAGGGGAAGCCACAGGTCACAGACAGATGCAACTGAGGAGTGCCCACCTGGGCTTCTGGACCCCACATCCCTCCTCTCTCCCTAGCAGGGGCTGAGAAGGCTCATCCCGTCTCTCCCATTGGCTTCCCAGAGACCGTTTGTGCAACACTTTTGTCCTGTGCCTGTTGCATATGTCCCTAAAAATATCTGAGTCAACATAACAAATATGGTCCAAAACAAATATGTTATGGATTTAAGATATAATTATAGGTACAGGCAAACAGGTCCCTCCTAAATCTATAGCACAAATTTATTTGTGAAACCTTCAAAACAACTCACCAGCCTAACACACTTGCCTGCTTCAGTAACCAAGTTAGTGCACTTTGGTGTAGCCATTGAAGGGACAACCACACGGGAAGGGAAAGCAAGACTGTGAAGACCATGAGGGGTTTTTAACCTGAAAAATACCTGTGACAGACACAGTGTTCAAGTCCTAGTTTCATATAAAACGGCATATATGACATATCACAATTTTGTAAAAATTAGTACACACATGAAAAAGATATACAGAAAGATGCAGACAAAATTCAGCTAAATGTTCTTAGTACTTATGTTTGACCTAGTGAGTATTAATAGGGTAGAGGGATTTTTTTTCTCCTTCAATTTTTTTTCCCAATTAAAAAAAAAGCACTTGGGATTAGGTTGATTTCATAATGAACAAACATTACTTATTTATTCATTTATTTTTCCCGCAAGTGCACTTGTGAGCAGGGACACCACCTAATCTTTTGCATAAAGAACCTGTCTCTCCATGTCCCCCTCCACGCTCTTGGCATTGTTTAAGGTGAAAGCTGCTCTGGCCCCGGATGCTCTCCTCCAATCTGCCTGCCCGCCATTGGCGAGAGACCTTGTGTGGGTCAAGCATTTTAGGCCTGTCTTGTCAATTAGGAGGAGTGGAAATGTAGAGACCCCAGGGTCTGGGGCTTTCTCACCAACTCTGTAAACAGAAAAGCTCTATCACCCCTAAAGGAAAGGCTGACTACCAGATGCTCCCCAGGGACACGGAGCCACACAGCATGGTCACCGAGCTGGAGATAATGCAGCCTGTGATCAGAGCTCCTCCTTCCTCAGGGCCCAGCCTGTGGCACACCCTCAAGAGGTCTGGCACTCTCAGGGCATCTGCCACCTGGAAGCAAGCCTGGAGGCCCACAGGACAGCGGTGAACGCGCTGGGGAGAAGCCCTCTTTAAGAGACTGGATGCCAGCCTCGCGGCACAAGTGCTTCACCTGTGCCTATCTGGTTTCACAGGTGGTCAGTATCCAGAACAGGAAAGCTGACCCAGCAGGAAACTTGTACTCTCCCCTCTTCTTGTCTCCCTTCCTTTTCTTCCTTCCTCCCTTTGCCATGCTGAGTGCCAAGCACTAAGGACTGAAGGTCAAATCAGACATGGCCCTGGCCCTTGAGGAGTGGGACCCTCACCTTCCCACTGAAAGAGGGATCCTGGGGCCAGCAGTGAAAACACTGCCCAGCTTAGGAGCCTGTGGAAATGCAGACCCCCAGGCCCCACCTGGACCTGCTCACTCAGGATCTGGGTTTCAACAGGTTCCTCAGAGGATCTGAGGTACATTAAAGAGCAACATGTGGATGCATTCACTGGTCTACAGGGCTCCACGGGACGAGCCTAATTCCTTTTGAGCACAGTCATGATCAAATTCAGGGTTGGCATTATTATTTGGCTTTTATGAGCAATTTTAGCTTAATTTACAAATATCATCCGGAAATATATGTGACTATCACAGGATTCACGGGCTCAGTCACGAGGACAGTGATTGCCTGGGAGAGTGGAAAGTCCCCTGGCCACCCCTGTCCCTGCCTGGGAGGCTTTGTGGAGGAGGCTCGAAGGTGGAAAGGGAGGGAAAGAGGAAGTGGACACTGGCTCTGCAGAGGAGAGAGCAGCAGGTGGCTGAGCACGGCCTGAGAAAACAAGTATGGATGAGCTGCCTTCCTGGCTTTCCTCATGGGAGACTCAGAAAACCCAGTGCTGCCACTCAGAGGGACTCCTCAAGGACACTGGCACCTGCTGGAGGCCTAGAGAAGGGACACCATTGACTTCCAACTCTGCCCTCTCATGCTGCAGAAGGAAGGAAGGGTTCTTAGGAATGACACGGAATTCTTATTTTCTATTTTCACTTTTTTGAAGATGGAAATCTTGTTTTTGCTTTGATAAATAAAGTTTGAAGCAATGCACATTTCAGAAAGTGTGCTTGTGGAACCAAAGGGATCTTGGAGTTAGGCCCCTCCCAGATCTCACTGGCACTAAGAAGTGGCAGGTGTCTCCAGACTAGGAGTTAGTGGCTTAGATATCGAGTCCCTAAAGTTGCCACATCTCCAGGCTCAGTCCTGGCAGTCTCCTGGACATGCAAAGGACCCGTGTTTTCTCCTTCCTCAGCCCTCTGACTTCCTGTGGCTCAGACTGAAGACCGACTTTACATTAAGTTAATCGCAGGAAGAGGCAAAGAGGCATCAATGTAGACTTAGATTCTGTGGGAAATCACATGTGCCAACAGCACAGAACCTTTGTATTTCAGGGGGTGTGCAGAATAGGCTCAAGGATATTTATTTTAGGGGGGAATCCAGTTGTCCATGAAGGGACAATCTATAAGGTACCAACTCCTTGCATCTTGAGTCTCCCTCTTTCCTAAGCGACACGCAGACCACTAAGAATCAGTCAAGAAAAGCCAGATCCAGGACAGAATTCCTAAGCGCACTGAAAAAAAACTGGCACCAGGGAGAAAATATGGGCAAGGAGACAAGTCTCCTGAACCTAGTGCTGTCAGCTAATTGCATGGGGCTCCACTCCTGGCACCACCATGTGCCCACACTGCTCCCCCAGGACCGTGGCTGTTCATGAACCTACACCACGATCATGACCCCTTGTGATGCCATGAAACTCAACAAGGCCCAAACTTCACATCCTAGAAGCAGAAAAGAGTACTGCTTGCCCAAAATTGTCTTAGATTAAATCCGTATTAATTCATCTTAAGCACCACAGTGCCTTTTCTAGAATATTTTGGGACCTGTGGTCATTCTGTGCCAGAGATTGGAGACTCCTCCTCCCACACGCAGGTTCTTCAGCCGCGACTCTGGAGGCTGGCGGCACGAGGCCCACACCATGAGATGACCACCCGGGCAGGAGGCTCTAGCTGGGAGGTGAGGTGAACAGTGGGTTCACCTCAGGACCTTGCAAGGCTCAGAACACACCCGTTAAAAGGCAGCAAGAGGGACAGGCGTGGCATCAGAAAGCAGTGTGGGCTCCAGAGGTGGGCTCCAGAGGCAGGAGCCTGTCTTTCCCAGGGGCCCACAGTTGGTATTTGGCTGGATTAAAGGACAGGGGGGTCCCTATGGGAGGGTCAGAGGGTGCACTGAGGTCTGTGCTGCGGGTCAGTTAGAGGCCATCTTGGAGGTATGAGAACCTGAAACATGGGCCAAAAATAAACAATCTGGTGTTTTTCAGGGTTTGTAAGCAGTTAGACATTTTTTTTTCTTTACAAAGAGGAATTGAGTCTACATGTAATGTTTTAAAAGATTCTTCATATGGAGTAACTCTGGAGATATGTGAATAACACAGGAATACAGCTTCGGCTTCCTGCTTCTTACTCCTGTGATCTCAGGAAAGTTTATTTGATATCTTACCCCTCGTGCTCTGCTAGAATGATCTTCAAACATTTAAAGTCCATGACACAGTGGTAACCACCTGGCCCCTGAGCCTGTGTGTGTGTGTGTGTGTGTGTGTGTGTGCTGTGACAGGAGGAGCTGCTGGGCGGGAGATCAGAGGGACTGGGCAAATGAGCTGTGTTCCCAAACATGGGCCGGGCCTCAGTTCTGACGTGGACACAACTCTGTGGGGCCAGAGGAGCCGGTGGTGATGTCTTCAGCCAGGATTCCCTTTCACCTACTGCAGACAGGGCGCAAAAATATCTCCTGCGGGCATCTTTCCCAAAAAGCAGAGGAGCTTCACCATCCAGGGAAACACTTTCTATTTAAATAAAAGCACAGCAGGAGAGGAGGGTCAGACTCCCCATGGGGGGTTCGGGGGCAGGGCCAAATTGCTTTTGGGAACATGGAGGAAAAGGGTGACATCTCACGTCCCACTTGGGGGACACTGACCAAGGGAGATGAGCTCCCCAGGAGGAGGCCAGGAGGCCCAGCTGGCCGCCCAGCAGTTGGCACCCTGCCCTGCACAGAGCAGGACCCTCCCCTGCCAGAGCCCTCTGCCCCTCCCACTTCCTGCCACCGCCACCAGGGTACCTTGTCCACTCCTCAGCCAGCCTTATTTTCAAGCTACCCAAAAATAACACCATTTGATACAAGGGCTCTGAAGGATTTGGCTGGGGTCAAGTTTCCAAATTCTTGACTCAAGTATTGTAAATGAGAACTATTTTTTTTTTCCAGTCAGGCTATTTTTTCCCTCCCCTTTTCCTCCTCTTGAGATGTTGGGAGAACCCCAACCAAGGGATCAATGCTTAATGGGTCACAGGGTATAAATAGTGGTGTTGAGACGTAACACAAGGCTCTTTGTACTATCATGCAACCAAACCTAAAAAAAGCTTGCAAACAGAGCAGCTAACAGCCTGGCCAGGCCGGCGGGGGCGTCCGGCGGGGCTGAGCACAAGCCGCCTGCTGTATTTGTCCACCCCAGCATTCCACTGCAGATATCTATTTACGGCTTTGCCCTGGGCACAGGATACCCTATTCATTAGATATGTGCTCAAAAAAATCCATTCCGTGGATGCTTGTGTGCTGCTGGTCGCTCGTGGACATGAAGGCAGCCAGTGAGGGCAGTGAGGAAGTGTGCATCTTGGGGCTCTGGGTCTGCACGTCCCTCTTACCCTGTCCTCACTGTCCCTCTGGACACTGCACAGCAAGCTCTGTCTTCCCATCTGTCAAATGGCGACATCTGAGCCATCTGCAGAGGTGGGCTCTCAGCACAAGTGGTGCTGTTTGGGAATTAAGACCAGGTGTCCAGGGGCTTATTATCCTAATTTAACTACATTTCCATCCTGGGGTCAGTTCCTCAATGAGGTTTAATGGGATAACCTGAAGTATGAATTTGATACTAGTCATTGTATTTGAGACCCTAGGGATCCTGGAAGTTGGTGAATCACAACAGACCTCACGTGTGTTTCTGGGTGATTATGGTGAGCCTTGGGTGGTATCATGAGGAATGCCAATTTCTATGTGACAGAGACATTTATAGGCCCTCACAGAAGGACTGTTACCCTGCTCGAAGGAACCAGGCTATGGGGCATGTGACTTAGTGGCTGACAAGTACAATGATTCCCAGAATTCTGTGGCCCAGAATTTCTGCTGGCTACAAGAACTGGGGTTTTAGAAGAGGAAAGTTCAGGTTACAAGCCTGCAGGGCAGGAACATGAACTCAGTGCTGGCAGTGCACCCAGGCACTCAGGGGTGGGCCAGGATGCTGGCCATTCAGTGTCCTGTTTAAATTCTGAGCCTGTAAGGGAAAGAAAAAAAAAAGTTGGAAGGGTTTTGTTACCTTTTGGAAAGTGCAAAATAAAATCTCCTTTGGCAAAGAGCCTCCTTCTTTTGTGGGCTCTGCTCAGGGCTCCTTGGGCAGGACTCGCCCCCAGTCGCCAAGCCACACTGCCTCAGCTGCCTGGGCATCCATCTTCCACGGTGTGCCTGTGTGTCAGATGGAGCTTGAAGGAACGCATTCCTCCCTGAGTTGCTGGATTAGCTGGAAAATGAGCAGGAGGACTGAGCAGGGAGGTCACCAGTGCTGTGGCCTGTTCAGGGCTGTGAAATTGCCTCTGATGGCTCTACCTGTAAATGGAATTCGGGTTTCAGTGGCTGATACCCGGGTTGGGCTCCCAGGGGAGAGAAGCAAGAGGGTCCCAGCAGCACTGGTTCATCCTGGAACCCCATGGAGCACAGAGATACCCACATTCTTCCTAATACTAGAGTCTAAACTGAGCATTTACTGGGGAGCCATTTAGTACCAAGCGCTCCATGGGTTACCTCATCTGACATGCACAATGTCCCTGGGAGACTGGTGCTCTCTCCTGCGGAGCCTTCAAAGGGAGCAGACTTAGGAAATCAGAGGCTGAAGGGTGAGTGATGTTGCGGAGGCAGGACTGGAACCCAGATTTTTCTCATGCTCAAACCTGGGCTGTGAACAGCCTTGCTGGACTGCATTCCTCCTCACCCTACACCAAACAGTGCCTCTGGCTAGGCTTCAGGATATCTCCAGGGCAGAAGTCAGGAGAAGCCTCAGGGAGGAAATGTCAATGTGTAGTACAGAGCTGAGAACTGGCCCAGGAGAGGCCTGCTCCCCCTGGCTCTTCTTCAGGCTGGTGAGTGCCCAGCAGGAAAAGCAGACATCTGAGTAGAGAGAAGGCCAAGCCTCCTCCCCAGGGCCCAAGGCCAGCCCTTCTCACTGGGCCTTCCTGGCCTCTGTTCCCCTGCACCAGCCTAGGGCAGCAGGAGGCGGAGCTGCTGGGGAGCTCCTCAGCCTGTGTGGTGCTTCAAAAGGTGGACCTGGCTCAGAGTTTACCCCCTTCCAGGGTAGCTCTGTGCTTGCCTCTGGACTGCTCAGTGGTGTAGACCAGTGGAAAGAAAAATCTGCATTTCGTAACATTACTGAATGCCCATGAAATCGTGTTAGAAGTATCCTGATTGGTGAAGATAAAAACACTGGCTTTCTTCTGCTCCACTTATCCATCCCTGTATTTAAAAGGCCTATGCTCTGGCTTAGACCAGCAGGCTGCACAGGAACTCTTCCTAGATTTGCTGATAACTTGAACTTTGAAAGAGGAATTTCTAGCCTTCCACCTGCCATCCTCTGTTTTCACTGCACCTGCCGAGAGTTCCTGAGGGACAAATTCTTTACCCTCTTTAGCCCAATTTAACACAGCGTCCTTGGATTGGTTCAGGCAAATATCCCAAATGGCCACTTTGAATGGTTTCCCTGGAGTGACTTCTCCTGTCCCCAGCTCTGAAAGCCTGCGGCCTGTGCCTCCACTGTGGGTGGGGAGCTACTTGAGGACCTGGCACCCAGCACAGTGCCGACACACTTGAACCGTCAAGGCACACATTGGATTTGTGAGCTAGAGGAGGAATGAAGGAGCAGGCATTGCTGGTATGGCACAAATACAAGGGTGGACCCACACACTGGGTGACCATGGACCATCCCTGTGCATGTCCTGGGCACCGAGGGAGCTTCAGCTTGGGTCCTTTCCATGAGCTCTAGGCTGTGTCCCTGTGTTCATCTTGAATCTTCCATCTGGATGCCCTGATCTTCACCCAGAACTCCTTGACTTCAGCTCACTTGAGCTAAACTGGCCGGTCTCCATGGGATGCTTTTCGGGATCATCCACGAACATCCTTGTCTAGCCTGGGGAAGTTCTTGCTTCTGCATGAGGCCAAGGAAGGCTTGTACGCTTATCTGGGCTTCTCCTCCCTCCAGGACTGCTTTCTCCTGAATGCCCATTTGCTGGCTTCAACACTGCCTTCCCCCACGGTCTGAAGAAGGTTGGCCTCAGAGCCTATCAACCTCTTTGAAGCATCTCACCCACTGACGCCTCTCAGAACTGGATCAATCCATGGTCTGCCAGCGACCTTAACTCTACACACCTCTTCTTCCAGCCTCTATTAGGACATCTACCAGGTGGCTTCTTCATGAGCCGCTGCATTTCTAACCCCTCCCCATGCACCAGTCTCTGGGCCCTGGAAGCCCACCTTACCCTATTTATTCAAATTTTATTTCCCATCAATTCTCAGAAATGATCCCCTAGTTATGTGTCACCTGCGCTCCTGCTTGGTCCCCCAAACCTATGATGCTGCCGTCAGCTGCCCCTGCCATTGTTTCCTGTGCCCCCTCTGGTGTTCCTCACTGAGTCTGTCTTCTCCCTCCCCTCCTTCTGCTCCCCTCTCTGAACTACCATGCACCCCGCATCTGAGCCCTCCTCTGCACCTTTTGGTGTGCCATCTTAGATAGGACCCATCACTTAGTAATCATTCACTGACATTTCCAAGTGGATTCTAAGCTCTTTGAGAACAGGTTCTGTCTCCCATCTTGTGCTTCCTACAGTACCTGCCAGAGGTGAAGAACTTACAGAAATCCAGTGATTTGTTGTGCTCATGATTGGCTGGCCTGTGCTAGTGGAAGCTGGGCAAAGCTTCAGTTCAGAAATGTCGTACATACTTCACTTGGGAAAATCGGGCTTGCAACGAGGTCCTTGTTTGTGCTGGCTGCTGCTAGGACTCTGGTTCTGTTTTCCCTTCTTCTCTGGCTTTTTTCCCCCTCATGACCATCAACGCTCTCTTGTGGCTCAGTCCTTTTTCTGCAGGCTACAAGACTGCTGGGTCTCAAAAAATAATGGCAGGTGCTGGGGATGTGGCTCAAGTGGTAGCACGCTCACCTGGCATGCGTGCGGCCCGGTTTCGATCCTCAGTACCATATACAAACAAAGATGTTGTTGTGTCCGCCGAAAACTAAAAAATAAATATTAAAAAAACTCTCTCTCTTAAAAAAAAAGTAATGGCAATCTAAAGTCCCCAGTGCCTCACATAGCATGCACACCATCAATGTTTGCAAATTAATTAATTCAAGGAACATCTGGTATATAGAATCCTTAAGATCCCATAGCATTTGAGCCAGGTACCTATCCTTTACCCTTAGCTCCTGAACCACAACCTTGTGATGGTTCCACCCCGCAAGTGCCACATCCATACCTTTTTCTGCTTCCCCTCCTCCTTCCATTTACATGATGCTGAATCCAATCTTTCTGTATCCTCTTCAAAGCGATTATTTCACTTTCAAAGCATCTTCTCTTTAAAAAAAAGTTCCACAATTATTAATTGCAATTATTGGACATCAACATATTTGCTATAGCAAGCAGTAATCCACAGAGATTAATCAGTGTGAAATGTGTAATTTATAAAATGACCTCTACATACCCTAAGAGAAAAAAAAAATTAACACATTAATAAGAGATGAGATTGCTGGTACGTTTGTTATTAGGCTCTCCCAAGGTCTTTACATATATTTCTAAAAATCACTTTGCCTTCTGTATAGGAGTTGCAGATTCAAGGTGTGTGTGTGGTCATTGATATTGCTCCTGAAGCATGCTGTGCTTGCTGACTTTGAGCTTGGCCTGAACCACCACGGGGCTGTCCATAGAAGCCAGACAGCATAGCCAGATACCAGGGCTCTGCTTATCATGGAATCACACTGCTGCATGCCCCAGGGAGCAGAGGACCCCACACCAGTTTCCTCCCAGCAAACTCAAACCAAAAATTCCGTTGATTATGTAGGTCCACGCACAGTGTGCGTTTAAAAGCTAATAATTTATGTTTTCTTTGTGAGTGCAGTTCCAAATTTTATTCAACATAGCAATCGCTGCAATTGATTCATAAAAGCAAAATTGCCTAATCAATGGACTAGAAGGATAGTCACTGTGAGTATGAATTTTTTTCCTCCTCTAACGATCCCAAGCTAATCATTTCAGCTCTTCTAGCTCGTTTTCCTGATTAAACCAGAGGAATAAAGACGACAGCAACATGTGACTCCCACGTTAGCGAACCAAGCGTGAAGAATGAGGATCAACCAGTCCGCAGCGCGGGGGCTGGGGGATTTGGAGAATCCATTCCCTGGCACGTCGTAACTAATATTTCTGTACTGTGGGGCCAAAAAAGTCTTGGGAAAAGTAGTAAAAAGAAGATGGGATTCGAGTTAGACAGCTTCAAACAAGTCCCTTGACATTTTTGGCCTCAGTTTTCTGCTCCATGAAAGGGCTTCTCACTGGCTGTGGGAGCAGCCAACCCCCCGAGAAAGGCCAGATTTAAAGCATGCAGTGCCCTTATGCTGGGCAGGAGGACTTTTGTTCTTGCTTGGTGTGGATTTGTGCTGGGTAACAGCACCTCCGCTTCATTCCCTCAGTGTTGTGTCCCAAACACTTCTCTCCCTACGACACTCCAGCAACAGAACAGCTCTGTGGATTTCTTCTGTCATTTTCCTTGGGTCCAACTGTCTGCTCAGAGAGCAGAGGGTCCTGCCTGTCCAGTGACTGAAGGGAACGTGATGTGCATGCCAAGCCTCGCTGGCATCCCACACCCTGCGAAGAGCACTCGTGTGCTTTCCAACCAGGGTGCATGGCCTCCCCCACTGGCATCCTGTGTGGCAGGCCTGGGCCCAAAACTGCCATGGCAGCGTGGTAAGGAGGGAGGCTGCCCAGACACGGAGGGGTGGTGGAGGCTTTACAGCTTGTTAGGATATGAGTCCTGCCACCTCTGTTGTTGTTTTTTAAACAAAACAAAATTACAGATCAGAATCTTGGAGACAACCCCCTCCTCAGGGCTGCCTCGACATGTCTCCAAGCCACCTTCCACCTTCATTCTTTGTCCCTGCCAAGCCAACCCCATCAGAACTATGTGAGTCACTCTGCTTAGAATGACTCCCAGTGGCATCCCCACTCCCACAGCTGTGAAGCCAGCTGCTGCGAGCTCAGTCCTGTCGAGGGGATCACTCCCTAGACACGAAGGGAGGGGCAAACAGACCAGGGACCAGCAGGACTGGAGGGAGTGCCCGTCTCCCAGCCACCATCTGCAGCTCCACAGGGCTTGCTGCCCTGGCACCCAAGCAGGAAGCACCTTCCTGCAGGTCCCTGTCCTCCCCTGAGATCTGGTCCCTGCCTGTGGCCTCCAGCAGGTACCATGCTGCAGCCTTGGGAGTGCCTCTTGATTTGGGGAAGGCAGCAGCTCTCATTTGGAGGCTAAACGGAGCACTATGCTTCTCTCCTGGCATCTGGTCCTCCCTCAGCCACTGCAAAGGCCACCTTCTTTGGTGAGATTGATCCCACTTGGGTTCCAGAGAAGACCCCTAACTAGGTGCCATCAGGAAAATCCCATCTCCTTGTCCTGGGATTGGCTAGACATGGGCAAATCTGAACCAATCACAGTGCACTATCCTCTTGGTCATGGTGATGATGTCAAACTGAGCCAATCAGAGAGAAGTAGTGCACTCTCCTGCTCTAGAAGCTTGCTCTCTGCTCTCCTTCCTTCCGATTATGAAGGAGGAAGTGTGTCAGCCATCCAGGGACCCCAAGGGCAGCCCCCCTGCAGAAAACACCTGCACAGGGGAGGAGGAGCCAAGAGAGCTAAAGTTGAGCCTGAGTGGGTGGGACCTGAGGCTGGCCTGCCCATACATTTTTCAGTTCCAGAAACCATTAAGTCCCTTCATAAGTAAGCCTCCTGGGTAGGATATCTTGTGACTGCCTTTGAAAACACCACCACCATGGAGGCATCGTGGTCTGGGAGGCCAAGAGAGGAGGAAAAGAAAATTTGAGAAGTGGCCATGATAGTTAATCTTATGTCTCAACTTGCTTGGGCTATGGTGCCCAGCTTTTTAATAAGACACCAACCTAGATGTTTCTACAAGGGCATTTTATAGACACACTAATGTTAATATTTAATGTAAGTACTGAATTCAGCAGACTTCAAGAAAGCAGATTACTCTCCATCGTGTGGGTAGGCCCCGTCTAGTCAATTGAAGTCTTTAGGAGCAGAGATGAAGCTCTCCTGAAAAAGGAATGGAGCCTCGAGCTTGCAACATAGAAACCCAGTCTGTGTGTCCAGGCTGAAGGTTTCCCACTCATGACTACAGCATCACCTCTTTAATGAAATTCTAGCTGGCCACACTGCTCTACAGATTTTGGATTTGTCACCCACCATGATTGTGTAAGTCAATTACTCAAAGTAAATCTCTCTCTACATGTCCTATTGTTTCTCTGGAGAACCCTAGTGTGGTGACATCCCTAGGATGGGACAGGCATTGGTTCTGATGAGGAGGACTGAAGTCCAATCTGGGAGGTAATGATGGGGAAGGGGCACAGCATCCTGAGCTCCGAGTCTCGGGTGCTGTCCACACCATGGTGGGTACCATGGAACCCAGGATGAGGCAGGAGAGTCAACAGGTTTGTCATTGTGGCGGTAGAGGACCAGGGTAGAACCCCATTCCCTAGGAAACAGGAAGGAAAGCAGGCAAGTAGCAGAGTCCTCACCCCTGCACTGGGGCTTGATTGTGATCCCCTGTTCCAAAGAGACCTGGGGTGGAGGCAACCACATGGAACATGGGCAGGGCTGAGGCAGAGCCCAGCTCCTGGACTTGGTCAGCATAGGTCAAGAGAAGAGCTGAGATCAAGGGGCTGTGGAGCTACCTGGAATCCTCCCAAGGGCAATGGTCCTAGGGATGGGGTGCGGGGAAGCCTCAGGGAGTCACATAGGATTACCAAAGCGCGGACAGTCCTGGAGTCGAGAGGCATTCAGAAGTTCCTTCCTCATATCTGGATTGGTCTGGGGACTGGACTGCATATGCACCTTCACACTGGGTCCAGGAGCTGGGGACAGAGTTTTAGTGCCTGTCCTCCTGGTACCCATCCCCCATGACTTCTGGCACCTATCCCCTATTACTTCTCCTTCGGTAGGAGGACCACCTGCCCAATGCCTCTGTGGCATCCTATAAATGTATTTGTTATGGGTTCAAGAAAAAAGAATCAAGGAGGCAGCAGCTCCTGTGCTGACAGTAATATGAACACTTGAGGACATGCTGAAGGAGCTTCCATTTGCAGAGATCCCACTCACACCTCATGCATCTCAGTGGCAGAGTCGCTTTCATCCCTTGGTGGGTGCGCCCAAAGGAAGCAGCCTTCTCTGTTTTTGTGTTCAGACCTCTGTGTGTCTCATGGCCTTTCCCTGGGGACAAGAGTGAAGGACAGCTCTTCTGACAGGTTCTCCCAGCCTTGCTAAGAGGAAAGCTGCAGCTTTTCCTGGCACCTTAGACCTCCTGGCTCCTGCTGTGTCCTTGTGGCAAATTCAAGCAAAGCATTTGTGCAGGGTGGTGCAGAACTGTGACCCAGTGCCTTAGAACTGCACCAGAGCCACGAGGACCAGCTCAGGCCCAGGAGGGGCTGTCTTGAGTTCCGTACAGACAGTCCAAGAAGAGCTGACCGGACAGGTGACCTGGGGTTGGTCTTCACATTCTTATAAATTAACTGTGAGGAGGATTGAGTCTAACCTCACACTAAACTGGGGGTGGAAAACCCCAAATAAATGGTGAAAGGCAGATTTTTTTTTTTTTAGTTGTAGATGGACACAATACCTTTATACCTTTATTTATTTATTTGTGTGGTGCTAAGGATCCAACCCAGGGCCTCACACATGCAAGGCAAGTGCTCCACCACTAAGCCCAGCCCCAGCCCGAAAGTCAGCATTTCCATGTCGCTTTAGAGCTTGCAGTGCATGCTCTTGACCTGCACTCACAACTTTGTGATGTGGACTCGGGTGCCCTCCACGCCCGAGCCGTGCTGAGAGCACATACCTCTGGGTAATACCCAGGAAGACTGGCCTTGGCCCGGTTACCTGGCAGCCAGTGCAGGGAGAGCATCAGAGTGAGCACCCTTAGACTCCTGCGGTCTCGTCTCTCTCAGCTCCTAGAACAAGGTGCCACTTCTTTGTTCTCGTCCCTGGGACCAAAAAGGAACCAGAGTTCCCCACAGTGGGGCTGGCTGGAGCCTGGACAGAGCACAGCCACACAGATTTGCAACTGACGCCCAAAGGCTGGGTTTACAGGGTGGGAAGAAAGGGCTGAAGGGAAGTTTCCATGGAGTGAGGGTTTGCATAGGGAACCCTGAAGTTGGGGGACATTTAAAGGACTGTCAAAAGGACCCATTCGCAGAGGACCTGTGGGGAAGACTTGAGGATGGGCCTCAGGTGCTCTGTGAGGGGAAGAACTGGGAGGGGAGTCACCCTTCCAGACCTCCTGCTGTGGGATAAATGACAAGACCCAGTGCTCTTGATGCCACAGTCCCAAGTAGACCTTGAGAATAGAGCTGGGATCCTAAGGTAACTGGGTCTTTAACTAAAACACTGTTCTATGCCCACTTAGCAGAGTCTTACAATAAAAGAACTGCTGCTAACCTGCTTCTGAGACCTCCTGGGGAGGCATAGGTGAGTCCTGCCCACCCCCACCCCCCCAACAGCTGCCTTTCTCCTTTTCCACACCAGGAAAAGGTGGAGGACACACCTATAGTCCAGAGACCAGAACCCAGCCTTCCCCCAACCCCCGCCACCACTGTGGACTGAGCCTGAGAAACGCTGTCACCCCTGTCCCCATGAAACCCTCCTCCTTCTTGCGTTATCCGAATACCCCCACCAAATGTAAAACCATCTCAGGAAATACCTTCCTCTGCCAGGCTCTGGTGTGGTGGGTCAGCACGTGCCTATGGCTGCTTCTCCCAGGTCTTCCTGGTCAGAGTCCATTGGCTCTCCTGGCTGCATGGTATCCGTAGGATCTGTTGGCTAGTGTGACTTCCCAAGGCCCTCATTCCCAGCTGACATTCCCAACTGTTAAGATAATAATATTGTGTTGGCTTAAGCCACTGATTTTGTGGTGATTACAGCAACAAAATGCTAACAACACAGGATGGTGAAGAAGACCTGGCTGGTAAGGACACTTGAGTAAGACCTGGAGAAACTGAGAGAATGGACCCTGCACCCTGCTATGGCTTGGTATTCTGGAGTGCATCTCCAGTGCCTCATGTGCTGGAAGATTGGTGCTCAGAGGGCAATGTTGGCACATGGTAGGGCTTTTAACAGGTGGATCCCAGGAGTGGGTACTTAGGTCACTGGAGACTCTGCCTTTGGAAGGGATTGAGGCTGGCCTTGCAGAGTCAGTTTTTCTTGTGTGGGCAAGTTGTTATAAAAGAGCAACCCCAGCCCCACTGTCCCTCTCTGGCTTCCTGTCTCACCATGTGATCTCTCCATCTCACAAGCACTCTACCATCTGCTACAGTGCCATTAGCCAGGTATGATGCAGCCAGGGAAGGGCCTCACTGGAGGCCCAACTGATAAGACTGACTGATCTTGGATTCCCAGCCTCTAAAACTAAGCAAAACCCCATCTTTATAATGTACCATGCTTCAGGTACTATTCTATAGCAATGGAAAACAGACTAATAAGCACACATGGGGGGAAGAGCACTCCAGGCAGAGAAAAGCAAATGTAAAGGTCCTGAGGGAAGAGCATGCTCAGCGAGGTCAAGGAATAGCAAAGAAGCCCACGGACAAGTGAAGTGAGCAAGGACAGGAGCCGTGTCTGCAGGTCGCATGGCCTTGCAGACCAAGTGATGAGCTTGTGTTGGACTCTGCAGGAGACAGAAAGGCACAGAGGAATTTGCATGAAAGAGAGAAGGACTAGAACAATGTTTTTAAGGCTTATTTGGCCTCTGAATTTGAAAATGAACCGCAGAGGACAAGACAGAAGCTGGAAGAACACTTAGAAAGCTTCTGCAATACTCCAGACAAGAGATGAAGGTAATGAGATGTGGTCAGCACCTGAGTGCATTTTGAAAGTAGAGCCAAGAGGATTCACTGATGGATTGGATGAGAGGTGTGGAAAAAACACCCCAGGCAAAGCCCACTCCAAGACCCTGTCCCAAGCAACTGGAAGAGGGGCTTGGCATTCCGTGAGATGGAAAATTGAGAGGACATTTGGCGGGAGATCAGGAGTTTAATTACGGATAGGCTGTATGAAGTCTGAGATGCCAACTAAGTAGCCAGGTGCAGATCCTGGGTAAGCAACTGGCTGCACAAGTGAGGTGTCTAAGGAGGTGAGAGGAGGGGGAAGTGCAGAGGAGGCTGAGAAGGGGTGGCCAGAGGGGTGGCAGGATGAAGAGTGGCTTCTGGAACCAACTGAAGATACTGTTTTGTCCTGCTTACTCTTATAGACCTCTCCGGCTCAGCCCTGAGCCCAGCCCTGGAGGGTGGACTCCCTCCGCACTGTGCAGTGTGTGCCCAACATCATGAAAACTGTGCTCCGTACCCTTGCTAACTAATTCCCTTGACAAACTTGAGATAGGCACCATCCATAAACCATTTCACAGATAATTAAGTTGGGATTAGAAGACTGAACACTGAGGTTGGATGGAGGCAGAGGCAGAGTGGCGTGGGCAGTACCACTTGGGCCCGCATTCTTCACAGACATGTGGGTGGAAGTGATCGAGCTGGTGAGCTTGGGAATGACTGACTGGCCAAATGTGGGTCCCCTTGTGGAACCTTTCCTCTCCAATCACTTGATTCTCCAATATACTTTCGTTTTCCTTCTTACATGAGTACAATCCCTCTCGTCCCTGAAGAGTTGCAACCTAATTGCAGGAGAGTCCTCAACCCCTCAGCAAATGCACCCACAGCTCAGTCCAGAGGGGCTTTTGTCATTGAGACCTGGAGTAAATTCCTTCTTGTGCTACAGATTTGTGGCGGATCAACTCTTCATGACCCCTGAAGGCTTAGTCATGACCGATTGGCCCCAGTGCAAAGAGGTTTATAAGAAATGACTGTTTTCACTGTGCCTAGTGGTATGCGCCTGTAATCCCAGCTGCTCAGGAGGCTGAAGCAAGAGGATGGCAAGTTCAAGGATAGCCTGGGCAACTTAGTGAGGCCTGTCTCCAAAATTAAAAAAATAAAAAAGGCTGAGGATGAAGCTCAGTGGTAGAGCATTGGAGAGGCCCTAGGTTCAATCCCCAGCAGCATCAAAACAAACCAACCCAATAAACTTTTTTTTTTTTTTTAACAAATACAACAATTTTACTGAAGTCAAAACTCAATGGAAGTGCTCCCTCCATACATTCTCATTGATTCACTGTTTAATCTTTAAAAACGCAACATGCTCAAACATATTACCAGCTCCCCACTCCCCATTTGCTGCCAGACATACAAATACCACCTTGCTTTTAAAGCCATCAATGGGCCAAGGTTGGCTTTTTGGTGACTTAAAGGTTAGTTGGCTCTGATTCTTTTGTAAATGCAACTGAGCTGAGAGGATTTTAAGGAAGATTTCTGTATCCTTTAATTTCAGGCTCCATTTTACTTCATTCTCTCTTCCCACCCATCCCCGAAGGTGAAGACCTTGACCCCTCCTCCAGCATTGAAACCCAATAGACCAAACTCGCACTCCCAGGGGGAGGCCCAAGTTCAGGACCTCTAAACAATGCATCTTTCATGAGGGCAGCAGGGGGAGCCCTTCTTTCTGGTGTTTCAAAGCCATCTGCCGTCACCCCCTTTCACAGACACAGGAGAGCCCATGTTAGTGCCATAGGCGCACTGCATCTGCCTACCTAGTGAGCCCTACTTCACCTACCCTGCTTTCTTGTCTAGACACCATGGGAAACCTGTAACTGTCCTGGAGTTTCACCAATTTGACTGCTTAGCCTCGACTAAGGTGAGGATGTGTTTTGCTCTATTTTTTAAACAGTTTCGAGACACAAAAGTTAACTGAATATTCTGAGATGGCCACACAAGGCCCAGGACATGTGAAAATTTCCTGGCCCCTATGTCAGGAATTTTGTGCAGGTAGAACAGAGCAGGACGGTCAGGGAGTCTTCATGAGCACCTGCACTTGATCTCTCACAGTTCTCTGCAGGGTGGTTCTGCAGAAGCAGAGGCCCTGTGCAGACACTGCTGCTGTCTCAAGGCAACAGAGAAAGCCAGAGGAGTCTCCCGCCTGGCCTTCAACCTGGTAGCTGCAGGTTAAAAACACGAGGAGTGGACTGTTTTGTAGGAAGTTGGCCACAAGCTCCAATGACTTTGGGGTCCATTGTCAGGAAAAAAAAAAAAAACTTCAGTGAAGGATGTTTGGTGTAGGTATTCCACACACGTAAGAGCCCTGGTCCCTCCTCACTTCAGATCGCCACCTTCCACTCCCAGGCTGGTGGTGGATAAATGCCATTGTAATGTCACTTTTTAAAAACGAAACAGATATTCTGGGTGGTTTTTTTTTAAATATTATTCCGAGGACTCAATTGAATAGTCAATAAAAATTAGAAGTCAGTAAGGCGGCACCTCAAGGGCCCCATAGTACAGCCATCAGAGAAAAGCATAGCTGTTAAATTTAAATGAAGGCTTCTCCATAAAAAGTCAACTTCCTCGACACTGGTCAGCTTTGTCTGGCGGGGTAGTTCCGGCTGCATAAGCACTTTCACCCGCAGGACAGGACGGCGCGGCTGCTCCTGCTCCCTGCCCCTGCGCCCCCCCCTCCCCCC